>NC_065508.1:21964812-21981815 GCF_006386435.1 Epinephelus moara | reverse complement strand
AAAAAAAAAAAAATTACAGTAATACAGTAAATACAGTAAACTTTAACAGCTCCGGAAGTGTTTTACTTGTCTGGCGTCTTTTCTAGAGAAACTAAAGTTATTCGTGCCAAAGTTTGAGCTCTGCATACATGTTTAATTCAGAGGAACAAGTGTGTTGAATTATGAATCACACTCATGCACAGCATCCCTGCACTGTATTCTGCTGAGCAAGGAGGCCATTTTGTGCAGCCAATGTAAGGGGAGTCAACCATTTTGTGATCGCAGCTGCAGCAGCACCCCCAGCACATTATACAGTAGGCTGGTCAGACGACAGCAGATTGAGGATTTATGGGAAAGTAAAAGATATATGCTAACCCCTTGAATAGGAAAGTGCCGTTAGGAGGACTTGGCATCACAGACGTTCCTTCTAATCCTGGAAAATCTTCAATTTGCGTCCAGGAATTTGCAGCATGTCTGTGATTACCGTCAGGGGCTTGACTTTCTGTTTTTTTAAGCAAACGTTGGAATTTGCTCACTGTGATTCAGAGAGGAAGGGTTAAAAGCTTTTCTTCCCTCACTAGGCCTCATTCCTTATCATACGCAGAAACTATTGTCCTGCACCAAACTGAGAAAAAAGGTGGTGGTGGTGGGGGTGAACCTAGTGAGCGCAAGCTAAAGCTGATAAACATTGTCTGTGGGAGGTGATGGAGAAAGAGAGATGGGGGAGGAAGAGGAGGGGGGGGTGGGTGGGGGGGGTTGCATGCATGGTAGGCACAATCACACACACACAGTACCAGATTACACCCAGGGGTCCCAGGGGCCCACACTGACAGAGGTGTGTCCCTCCTTGTCTCACGGAAAGAAAGACTTCACCCGGCTCTTCGGCATGTCTGGGGGGCCCCAATCTCT
Source organism: Epinephelus moara (assembly GCF_006386435.1). Classification (NCBI taxonomy): domain Eukaryota; kingdom Metazoa; phylum Chordata; class Actinopteri; order Perciformes; family Serranidae; genus Epinephelus; species Epinephelus moara. The sequence goes on along the minus strand of NC_065508.1, from coordinate 21,980,927 downwards.
CCTGTAGCTGCTTGGTTCAATCTTCTTCAGGCTCTTCAAGTTTTCTGCTTCTAATGCAAATGATTCAGTAGTTTACAGCGTGTGAGCAGAAAACAAGAAGTGCTGGGCGAAGCAGAGCAGGTGACGTTCTCCCTCATGGGCCAAGAGGGAACAAAAGGGGATTTTGAGGCTTGTGGTGTGTGTGGGCGTAGAACTCTCAATGCTTCAAAGCGTGTTTTTGATCAGGGTTTGTACCTGTGTGCTTCAGGTGTGTTCTCACTAGTCTCCAAGGAAAGGCTTTTTTTTTTGCTGTGCTGCTTCCGCCTTTTCATTAAGCTTCATGTTTGAATGTCCGCTGTTGAATGGTTAACGTCAGCGCCTTTGTGACGCAGCAGGTCACCTGAGCGTGATGGGTGATGTCATGTCAGGCCCTTGAGACAGGTGATTTTGCAGAGGACAGAAGAGGGTGAGGTGTGGCAGATGACTTATGGACTTGTATACTGCAGAAGTGAAATTAGAGAATTGTTTTTGTTACAGCCCGGGGTTCTCACGGGTGCTGGAAATTAGTGCTGCACAGTTAATTTAAATATTTTCAAAATCGCAGGAGCTGCAATGTTAAATTGTGCCTCAATATACCATTATAAATGAGGCATTGTGGTGCTGCAGAGATGCCCAGGCCAACAAATCATTTTCCAGAGGTAAGGGAACACGCTTGTTTGGTACGGACCCCAGCAAAAATTACATCATCGTCATTTTTAAACTAAAATGAAATGCAAAAATGACCATTCCCACTGAAATCATGACTCAAGTCGTGATATCTGTCAAATTAATCACTAAATGATTTATTTATTTATTTATTTTGGCATACTGTGCAGCCCTACTTGAAATCCTAAAAGTTTGTGAATTTGAGGGTAAAAATCACAGCCTTTAATGTTTTTGAAAACAGACATACACAGACATGGGTCATTGAATGGGTGCTTGAATTTATAGATTTTGTGCACAGGGTTTGTACAAGGTTCTTGATCTGTTTGAATTTGGCACTCAGAATATTATTATTTACTGGACTGCCTTGAAAATCAGACATCTTTTTACTTGGTCCTTGGAAAAGTACTTGAATAAAATTGAGACTAGAACAGAATGATAAATAATTGTCTAACAATGTATTAAGGAAAATATTTTAAACTACAAAGCCGAGAATAGTCATGATTGAAATTATTTTTTGATGTCCTATGCATGCTGTGAGCGTCAAAAGTTTGGTAAACTCTGCGTCATGATGTTTTGCTAGCCTGCAAAATGCGCACATTAGAGTAGGGTCAGCTGTTAGCATGAATGGCAGTGTGTGTCTGACTGTGGATTGTGAAGCTGTTGAATGGATGTGTGGCGTTAGCTTGCTAGTTGCACTGGTGGCTGTTAGCAGCTAGCGCTCCTTGTTAGCCGCTGAGCCGCTGTTGATGCCCACAGGAATCCACCCAGATCTGGACTATCTACAGTGGGTGTATGGCTTGATGTAGGGCTGCACATTATTTGGAACATTATCAAAATTAAATTATGGCCAGATGCCATATCCAAATCACAGGAGCTGCAATTTTTTGATAAAGGTAGAATGTGTCCCAGCATACCATTACAAATGAAGCATTGTGGTGCTGCAGAGATGCCCTGCCCTATTCATATTCCAGACATAGGAGAGCATGCTTGTTTGGTAAAGACACAAATCACATTATCTTTTTTTTTTTTGCCTCACTAAAATCGCAACTTCTATCAAAATTGCAGTATCTGTCAAAATAATAGCAGTCTGATGGTTTTTGCATATTGTACAGCTCTAATTTGTTTGCTGTTTGACAGGCAGGTGAGAGGCTCAGTTGTCTGTGAGCGTAGCTGTGTTGTATATAAACAGTCTGACAGAGCTGAAAGTTAGTTTTTTAAACCTCGAGACAAACTTGTTGCAGATTTAAAAAGAATTCAGGCTGTAGTTAAGTTTTTTTATGCTTCTTAACTGTGAGATCGATAAGTCAGAGTTGTCTTGTTGTCTCAAATGAGTTATTTATGATCTCAAAATTTGAGCTTTTGAGCTTTTCAAATGATGATCAATAAGTGTGTCACTATTTCTAAATTACATTTTTTGCACACGTTGTATCAACGGGGTGATTCACAAACACTGAGTGCTTTTGAGAACAAGTGATGCAGCGTTGAAACAAATAGTGGAGTCATCGATGTGCCGGCTCTGCGCTCCCTAGATTTTCCTGCTTTTCTGTCCTTTGCCAATCACATGCCTGAATAAAAATAACCAGTTAATTAAAGTTAATTTCAGGCCCTGGTAGCATGTGTGTACAATTCTTTTGCAACAGATGGTTGTGGAGAAAACAATTTCAACCTGGGAAATAAGAATGAGTGCTTGAAAAGGTGCTTGAAAGTCTTTCAATTTGACCTGCCCCTCTCTGTACGAACCCTGGAAATTGGAGTTATTCAGATAGTTGTTTTACGTGGTGAAAAGGCTTTGTTTATCTGCTGTCTGTGAGCTTCTGTGCAGCCTGCTAGCTCTCATAAAAAGTCTCAGTGTTGCAGCAGTAATTAACCTTGATCTGTGTCCTAAACTGTGCCATGTTTTGTCCTTGAATTTAAGGGAATTGGGCCTTTAAAGTTGTGAATTTGACGTTTAAGAAGGTGTGGGAACTCTGTACGCCCTTTGACTTTTTTAATCTGAGAGTTAACACGAAATTAAATGCAGGATGCTCTCACTTCCACATTACTGTCAATTCACTCAGTACATCTCATGGTTTTTGATAATGATTGTTCCTTTTCTGTAAACTGTTGAGAACTGACGTAATGCTTCCCACTTGCTTTTGTGTGTGTGTGTGTGTGTGTGTGTGTGTGTGTGTGTGTGTGTGTGTGTGTATGTGTGTGTGAGAGAGACAAAATGGTTATGACTGGGATGTGAGCAGCTCTTATCAGCTTTATCAGTTAACTGAAATCAGAGAGTCAAGACGATGTCACTGTCAGTTTCCGAGCAGACACATTTAAAGCATCTAAGTCAGCTTTCCTGTGTCGGCCATCTTGTTGTCCCTTCTTCCTTGCTTTGTGTGGGATGATAAATCACTCGTCAGTGCCTGTCGGAGAGATGTGGGTGCACAAAATCAATACTAAAGTGCATGACTTCAGAACGTCCTCCTGAGGCCGGGGTTAAAAAGTTGCCATGAGGGGATACGTACTGCACCGTCTCATGTTTATTTTCTGAGGCACAGAAATGTCAGTGTCCTTTTTTTTGTTGTTGCAGATGTCAGTTATAAGTTGTGTTATTTCTGTGACATGGCCATCATTATGACTTCAAGTCTGTCTAACCTTCAACGACATTTTGAGGCTTTCACACCCACACAAATTAAAAGACAACCAAGTGACTAAACACATGCATGACCTGGATGGCATCATGTTACGTAACCTCACAAAGGACACTGTCACAAAGCACTGATCAAAGACTGCTGTCACATGCAATTAAAATCTTTCCATGTGGATATGATGTTCTGGGTGTTGTACTGATGTGGCTGTCACATTTGGTTTTGTTCAGTTATAGTGTCATTTATCTTACTGTATATTTCCTTGTTTTTTTTTTAATTGTCTTGGACGTTACTGGTGGTCCTCCCAGTGAGGCCAGTTTGCAGCATTTGTACTTTAAAACCTCGAATCAATATACTCAGTAGCCAGTTGAGATCCTTTATTGAGACTGATCTGCATGTCAGGAAGTAGTGTGTCATTTCATTTGATCATTTAGCCTGTTGCAAAAGCATCATGGAAAATATTCTGCTTATGAAATGAAATAATGTCAACTAAATTGGTGAATTCCACCCACGGTGACTTGACCCCAGGGAATACTTCTGCGGGGGGTAAATGGAAATCTTGTGGTGTAGCTGATCTAACTTGAAAATTCAAAAAATTTAAATAGCAATTTGATTAGAAAATAAATAAATACATATGTATATCCTTATATTGAGTCATCTGTAACTCAGACACAATGTGTTGTGATTGAGAGTGTGTGAGAGGTAGTCAGCAAGTGAGCAGAGCAGTCGAAACAATCAGCTATAATAATGTGTAAATGCTTAAAAAGTAGCTAAAAATAATGAATATACTGGGGATGCACTGATTGTGAAACTCTGGGCCAGTATCAATGTTTAAATTAACAATATCCCACATAGCAAAGACCAATGTTTTCCCCTTTTTGTGCCAGGGACCCAAAGAAATCTTCATTGTAAATGATTGAAATAGCTGCCACTGATTGTACAAATGCAAACTTGACCAAACTAACCTAAACATTGACAATTTAATTTCATGAAAAAATACAGTAAAAGAATACGTAAAAACATATGATATAAAATATATGCAAAATAATATCCAGTTAATTACAAATCCAAATGAACACATATGGAAGCTGACGGGTGGTGTTGATGAAGGGGTGCTTGAGTTCATATGATGCAGGCGTACGTCCTGAAGGAAAGGTTGGAAACCACTGAACTAAACAACATGAGACCTTTGAACACTCTTGGCCTCAGTTAGATCAGAAACTCTTACACAGTTTTCACATTAGACTCTATATTCTTCTAACTTCTAACACGTTATATTGAGTGAAATATCCAAATCCAGGATGACATTTTTATGCCTCCATCATTATATAAAATGGAAAATTCTAGTTGTCTCATGTATCATTTTATACACTTTTCCCTGTAATTCGCCAGTATATATTTAGTATCTTTGGAAACCTTGGGATCTCGACTAGAATTTAAAATAAGGTTCTGTGGGTTTGAACAATCCTTTTCTGCACAACACGAGTTTGTAATGATGGACCCGCCAAAAGCTCTGTTGGGTTAAGCCTTTCTAATGGCATGTTGAAGGCAACCGAGATGTTACTGGATCAAACCACATTTTTAGTGGTAAAAAAAACAAAACGCATGTTTGTTTATAAGAATACAGTAACAACTTAAAGGGCACGTAAAGGACCTTGAAAAATCAGGTCAGTTATTGGGTGCATGTTCCTGCCACCCTGCAGGAAGGCACAGGGCTGATATGAGCCAGAATGGTCTCTAGTTGCCCGTCTGTCCCTTCTGGCTCGATGACTAAGCAGGAATCAGACCGGACAGGAGCCAGCCTCCAGTCCAGACCCCCTCTAAAGCAATGACACATCTCCTCTGATTGTTGTACTCCTCTGTCCATCCATCCTTTAAACACACACACTCCTCTGATGACAGCCAGTGTGATATGCTGACCTACTGTTGCTCATGTGTCATAGAGCCTTGGCCTTTTATTTCTTGACCTCCATGACAAAAGGGCGTCTTCATGGCTGCTTTTAGACCAAACCGCCTTGGTGGTGCAAGGCATGGGCTCAGGCATAAAGGGTAGTGTGTGTGTGTGTGTGTGTGTGTGTGTGTGTGTGAAGGGGAGTTAAGGAATTACTGATCAAACTATGATGCACATACTGCCTTGTTCTGCACCCCAGCAGTGATCTCATGGCTCAGTAACTGACTCGCTCTTTCTCTGTGTGTTTCTTTGTCATACAGAAACTGTTTGTGATCGTCACCTTCAGCAGGCACATAGTGGAGCAGATGGTCTCCCTCATCGGGTGAGTAAGCCTCAGCGGGTGTGTGTGTGTACTTGTGTGCATTTGTTTGCTCACCAAAAGTACTCTGTGTGGGGTGTGCAGCTATCACACATGAAAGAGTTAATGCAGAACTTGACGGTTGAAGGCCCATTTAAGGTGGTCATGTGGCATTCAAGAAATCTATGTCCCTTTGTGTGAAATCTGTCTCCTCTTCCTCTGTGTGACTCTGATGAAGGTCATGCAAGGCAAGGCCGGTTTATTTTTGTTGCACATTTCATACGCAGAGGCAATTCAAAGTGCTTTACATCATGAAAGTCTAGCCTGTTTTTAAAAGTAGTCAAAGTTGGGGCTCATCTAAGATCTTCCGGAAGTTTATTCTTGCTCTGTGTGGCATAATAAGTGACTGTAGCTCCACCCTGTTTTGTTTTATTACTTCGCAGACTGGTCCCTGGTGACCTGAGAGGTCTAGATGTACTTTGCCTTAAACCATCACGTAGGGCTGCACGCTACTGGAAACACTGTTTTCTTCTGCTGTGATATATATTGCAATATGAAAAAATACACAAGTCTTTACTAGACGACTTGAGTTGCTCCATTTAGAGATATTTAATCATACTAGAGTTAGTGGTGTGACTTTATAGGGGATTGCATAGAAAATAATAGTAATAAAAGCAGAAGAATGACTTTTCTTTGAGTGCAAACCATCTTATGAATTGATTTTAGATATGCTGGTTGACTCACCATGACACCATTGTGTTCATATAATATTAATTGACCAATCCAGACTAAAGTCAGTGGTCTCTAGTGTGTCATATTAATAATGCACGTTGCTTATCCTAGTTTATGAGGCACCCTCATGTTGCCCCCATCCTGTTCCTGCTAATTTTCAGATTGTGGTCGACTGCTGGCGTAGCGTGCTTTGGTTGTTTATCAGAGACTTTTCTTGAAGAATAACACTAGCGTTACCTTGGAACTGTAGTTGGGAGGCTAACGCCGGATTTCCACTGGAAATCGTGTCCGTTGCGGAACGGCAGCGCTGGTTATCCGCTGCGTGCTCCGCCGTCCGTCAATACCCACCGGCTGCATTTGCTGTGCGGTGCGGTGCAGCTCCGCCGGAAGACATCTCAGTGCACTGCCATGATTAATATCTCCTCGTCCATGGTGTTCACGGGGTGAAATGACATCTGAAAACCTCTGACCTGTTGACTTCAGGCCTGCCTCTGCCCATTATGTAGTTTTTAAGGTGTAGTGCAGGGAAATATGATCCGCCGTGAACACTGTGTATTTTATTTTGAAAATTAACCGGATGTTTTAATGTGTTTCTGTGCACGACTTCCTGCCCCGCACGATCTGCTCTGTGCTGAATTGCTGCGTTGTGCTCCGGCGTCCGGCAAAAATAGAAGTCCTGCGTATCTGTTGCGGAGGGCTCCGGAGTGCCGGAGCTGAGACGGAGCCGGAACGCAGCACAGCCGCAGCCGGTGGAAACACACACATTGACTAGAATTGAATCCTATCGGCTGCGCTGCCGTGCCGGAGCGGAGACGCAACCAACACGCATCTGGTGGAAATTGACCGTAACTCAGTTTGGCCTCGCTCATAGCTGGTAACTAGCTTTTACAGAGCGGCAACTCTGCGGTGAAGAATGGACAGAGACGTCATGATGACGTTGCATCAAACAGATGCTTTATTTCTTCATTTTTACTATTTTTAGTTGTTATACTGGAACCTGAGTTTATCTTGATAATTGCGTGCTGAATACTGTAGCGTCTGAAAGCATGCATTTCACTGTGTCTGCAGCATCTACCAGCCTGCTAACGGTACTTTTCTAGATTCTCAATTCCCACAACCAATGCCGCCAGACTACGTCAAATACATGTGCAGTATATCTATTAGATTAGAGGAGCAGTTGCAGCAGTTTGATGGTTTGAAAGCAAACTTTTAGACCCAGCACTGGATGTCAGGGTGTGCAGTTTTCATGGCAACACCGCTAGTTTCATCTGAAGTAGTTTGGAAAAATGATAGACAACACTAGAGGGCTATTGTTTTAAGAAATAATGAAAATGAATGAACAGTTAAGTTAAACTTTCACTGTTCCTGGTGTTCTGCTGCGGTCTGTGTCCAAAGTGCAGTCTGTGTGTGGTGCAATGAATAACTGAACAATATATAAATATACGCCAACATCACTTTAAATTAATGGTCCAGCTCCAAAAGTAGAAAATCAAAAGTGGCAGCTAATGCTAATATGCTGGTAGGCCACCACAAATAAATGAATGTGTGGGAAACCTTGTGCACGTAACCTGTCGACTTGGCCGGTAACATTAGTCATAAGAAATAAAAACCGTGTGAGTTTTCCTTTTGTATCAAGCAGGCGTGTTTGAGTTAATTTGCCTTACTTGACATCGCACGCCCTGCAATGCGACTATTGCATATGCACACAACCTGATATTGATGCTGAAATGATATATCGTGCAGCGGTACCATCAAGTGATTTAAAGAAAATTGAGAAGTAGTGTCACATGCTTCCTTGATCTCCGTTAGAGCTCTAGCAGCAGCATTCTGCATGAGCTGTAGCTGCCAAATGGTGGAGATAAACTGGATCCATTGATGTATGCTAAGTTGACAGATCCTGTTCGTTTCCTGTGGAGAATAGGAGATTCAGCTGTGCGTTGCATGATGGGTATCGTGTAGCGAGTTGACTGATCATTTGCCATATCTGAATTTGTATTATCATGACTCAGCCTCAGCTTTATGCTGTGAAACTCTAAAACTAGGCAGTGCAGATCAAATATGGTTAATTACTTTGTTAGTGCTACTGTCTCAGAAACATATTTTAGTGTACTGTTTAGCTGTAATGCAAGAAAGTTTGTGACCTGGCTTCCATGTTAAATAGTTAAGCCAAAACCAAGCATCTCCCACCAGCTGCACTGTTTTGGTTCAGGGATGTCTTTCTATTTGTTTGCCAGATTTGATGTAACCGACAGGAAGCATGAATTTGTTTTTTTCTAAATCTTGTTTGGACGTATTGTTCATTTTGAATGACACAGTGATTTTGGAAGATGTCTTGTTGCTCTGTCCTGCCTAAAATATTGCAGACCTTGAAACAGAGGTTTTGTCACATTTTGTTCCCCTTTTGGCTCCTCACTCTGGTGTAATAGTCTACATGGTGATTAATGGCTTGGATTTTTCCACTGGATGACTATGGGCATGAACATGTTCCAGTTGATTCACAGGACGGGATGAACTCTTGTCCATCATGGAAACCTCCTCTTCTGCTTTATCTCTCATGATGCACTGTTGTCGTCCTTTTAACCAATCAGCTGGTAGCTACCTACCTGACCTCATAGGGAGCACAAGCCAAAAGACAAAGCAGGATCACAACTGCTGTCGCATTTTTGATAAAATAAGGCTCTTCAGGTGTCAGACGTCTCAGACAGGATGTACTAATTTTTATTTTTCTGGAGCTTCATGGCAGGAAAGAAAAAGTCTGAGTCACTGGTGAGAAAGATTTCACGAAGGGAATTTATTTGTGCCAGTATTTGTGTATACCAAGCTGTTTTTATCACGAAGCCATCAGACACAGGCTGGTTTTGTAGGTGTAAAACCATTAAAACCTTTGACAAAACAGTGCAAACAAAATGTAAAAATCACACACACACACACACACACACACACACACACACACAGCCTCTAGGCCTCTTTTAAAATAAGGGCTACTGTAGATTTAAGTGTAAAGAGGCTTGGTGCTAGGTGTGGGTGCTGATAGGTGCCATGATGGGTGTCCTTGTAGAGGTGCCAGGGGTTGCAGCTGGAAACTGCCCTCGACACACCTGCTGGTGGGAGTGCCATTTATCACACACACACACTCATACAGTCATGCACGCTCTTGGGCTGTCTCACACACACTTGCTGAAATCAGGCGATGAGATTGCATCAGCTTTCGTCCATCCTGTGTCGTCTTTTTACACGTTTGCTTTGTTTCTAAAATTAATTTTTGGAAACGTTGTTTGGAGAGCGGTCCTGAGGAAGCTGTTGTTGCTCTTTTCTCCACGTGTATTTTTATAGACAGTGTTTGATTGTTTTAATGCCATAACTCCTCCCTACGTGTTCTCATCGAGGTCTAATACGGTTAGATAGCACAAGCTTCTTCTTTAATGTGATTGTAGTGCCAGCTTTTAGGAGCATACTGCCACTAGCATGAGCTTTATAAGAAAAGTTTTTAGATACTCTGTATGTGTGTGTATGTGTGTGTGTGTGTGTGTGTGTGTGTGTGTGTGGGGTTGTGAAAGACCTGTCCGCTCTGTCTCAGTCACTGTTCATTGAGCTGCAGACTCAAAGCGACAGATCATTGGATATTGACAGGTTTCAGTCTGACTCACTGCCCCGCTTCTTCTCTAAAGGAAGTTTCCCCCTTTACAACTTGTCAACCGTCAGCTTCCTTCCTCGCTGAGGCCTTTCCACCTTCACCTCTGATTCTCTGCACTGCTCGCACTCTCACTCTCAATCACGCATCACCTTATGAATGGGTGACAGCCTTTCGATTTTAACCCTTCATGCACCGACAGACCACAGTGACGGTGTTAGCTGTGCAGGTGCTTGAAAGTAAATTTACACCTCTACACCCGTTTAAATGCGGGCACCTGCAGTTGCCCCCACCTATCCACTCTGCACAGTTGCCTGAACACACACAAACCCTCTGTGCGTGTGTACACACATAAACATGAGGCCTCTGGATGCCCTATTTTTTTAAAAAAAAACTTAGTTATACTAATTTTGCACGTCTTGATTTTTTTTTCTCACCACAGCCCCTTTTCCAAAAAATTTCATTAAGCATTTAAAATGTGATTTAAAAGCGTGATTTACTTTTTTTTCTTGATTTATCGAGTATGAAATGATTTTCTGTGAAGTTCTTATTTCTTGGTGTTGCAAACAGATTCCTTTAGAGATTTAGAGCCATGACTGTGTGAAATGTGTGATGACTGTCTTTGAAAATTCTTACACCAATGACTAATTTGCTGTGTGGTCTGATAGCTTTTTAACATTCTAGGTATTTTGGATTATAAAAAAATCAGAATCAGATTTATCGGCCAAGTGTGTGTGCAGATACGAGGAATGTGACTCCAGTCTTTTGTTGCTCTCAGGGTTCATACACAAAGCAGAACAAGTGGAGCACAGACGCCTCACTACTATTAACATTTGACGACCATGTACAAATATATAAATATAAAGATAGAAATATATAATATAGACATAAATCGTGTCTTTATTGTGGAATTTTAATATTCGAGCTCAGTTTGTTTTTGTTTGCTTGGCTCTGGATTTGCTCTCTGTAAACTGAGGGAATAGTATTTGTCTTTGTGGGTGAACAAGATGACCGTTGCTTGGACTTTGGCCATGGTGATTTCATTCTCTCATGACATAATACCAAGCTACACGATTAATTATCTGCTCCGTGCATGTCAGGTGAGCTGGTTGGCAAACAAACACACAAGAGGACACAGAAGTCAGAGGCTGTAACCTCTCCGTAGTGACCATGTTTGAACTGTAGACTGAAGAAATTTGTTTTATCTGTTTTATGTTGTTTTTTGTAGCCATTTTCAATTATTTTTTTAATTTAAGTCAAAAATCATTTATCAGCTTCATGGGAAATCACACACTTTTCACTATGAGTCCATCAGAACTTGCTGTCTGTTTCAAACTGAAGCCATTTTACTCTGTGAATCCCCTGAATTGCATGTTTTAGTCTGACCTTTAATTTTTTCTGAAAAAGACGAGTTTTGGTGATAAGAAAGAAGACCTGCTTGTGTATGGTGTTGCCTCTGCTTTATCTAAGCATTGCACATGCATTTCCTAGCTTATATTTAGCGTTGATGATACTGGAGTTTCCTACTTTGAAACAATATTTTGAAAAACATTAATATTTAAGACCATTTGAGATACCACAGGGAAAACTAACGCTGAGGGCATACAATTAACATTTTTATTTAAAAGATAAATATAACATGACACTGAGACTTTTCTTTTCTTGGTTAGTAGCAGAGACCAGTAGAACGACTGTAGTGAACAATAGCAATAAGAGAGAGTGAGAAAGTGAAATGAGATATTCAGAATCATTATCGATAAATTGATATCTTCGAAAACACAATCAGAAGCTGATTTTAAAAAACACATAACCACTGGTTGCTGGCTAGTGTGACTGTCAACAAATTAGATCTGCAGCATTAAAGGTTAATGTTTAATTATTTGGGAAATATTCCTGATGAAGGATATTGTCTTATTCGCTCAGCAGGGAGTGTCCACAAACTCCTCTAAAGTTTCATTAAGAAAATGATGCGTTTTGCAACACTGTCACTTAAAAAACGGCGATGTGGCAATCACAGTTGTGTATCATGATTTAGTCATATGATGTCCTACTTGTTTCCAAATGTGGGCCTTTTTTTAGGGATGTTTCTGAATGTTTTTACTCATTCATCAGCAGTTTGAATCCAGAAAGTAGTTATTCTATGAATGACAAATGGAAAGTGTGTTACTGAAATTCAGTCTCACCAGAGAGCTTTGGATCTGAGGCTTTAAACGTCATGAGGCTCTAAAACTGTCAGCAGCCATTTTCATCACCTCTGTTAACAAAAATGACCAGCTCCAGTTTTTTTTACTAGCTGGAAATAAAAATGTAGAGAATATGCAGAAGATTTTTTTAGAACAAGTTGAACATAAGTGAGTTAAAATTTCCATTATACATTTATGACTGTCTGATGTTCCCTTTGGGAGTGAGACTGGTGGAAAAATAAGTCCTGTCCTTTGACAGTTGTTCTATCAAGTGAAGTATTCTTCCTTTTTCAACTGTTTTTCTAATTACTGTCTGTTTGGGACAAAATAAAATGTGTGTCAGACGTTTCAAAACTTGATATATGACTTCTTCATGTGTATTGTGGAAACAGACTCTCATATCTCTGGCAGATGGGTTTCACTCGTTTTCCTGTCGTGCAAAGCATTTAAGTTTGAATCTATAACCTTCTGTCAGCAGTGGAAGGATAATAATAAAGATAATTTTGCTTTGAAGTGCCACAGAGTCACAATAAAACCCTGCTCGGATGCCTTTTGGGCTGATAACGAGAGCTGATAACCAGGTCGGATGGAGCTGCGTGTCTGATCAGACTTGTTAGGTTTCTTGTGTCCTGTGACTAATGTACAGATGTCTCCTCTTCCAGGCCAGCCTTGCGTGTACAGTCATTGTTTAAGGCAGGAGAAAATTCTGCAAACTCACATTAAGCGGGGCTTTGATCAAGATCTGAGGCAGTTACATGTCAAAAGGTTTCATGCTGTTATTTAATTAAAAGTGTTCATTTTGCAGTTTTTTGCCACTAGTCATTAAAAAACCTGCTCAGGCTTCCCATCTTTTCTAACAAGTCTTAAGCGTTTGTAGTTGTTGGTTTTTTTAACTTAATTTTTATTTATTTTTTCAGGTTGAAGGGAAAAGAAGAATATTTTTTTTATTGATCAAATCGCAGTCTTAAAGAAATAGTAAGTTTCTCCATCCAGTAAATTTCGTTAATTATTGCAATCCAGTCATCCTTTGAAGGGGGGCTCGCCTGTGATGGCTTTCTTGCTTGTGACAGAAAGTACTTTGTAAAGGTATTTGTCCTGGGTCATGAGATTGTCCAGGGTTTTTCCCAAGTACAGTATGACTAAAGAACAGTCAACTTTTATTCCAAAGATGATCCTTATCTCTTTGGCAATCTCTTGCCAATATGGATAAATAAGTGGGGATCCCCCAAAAATATGAAAGTGGTACGCCATTGATTTACCACACCGCCTTAACCCTATGGGCCCTAGGCGTTTTTGGGGTATTTTTACTGCCTTTACTTTTAAGCTCATATCAGTCATTATAAAGGCTACATACACATGCTATATCTTGTTTTTTTCAGGTCAATCAGGGCTAACCAGATTTGCCATCATTCCTTCTATGTGCCTGTATTTTATATGAATTTTTATATCAATGAAAAAAACAAATCTGTGTGACTAAATTCTTACATTTTTACATGTATCTCACCATAGCAAGTTGGAAGAAGACATATTCTGCCATATATGAAGAGGGGAGACTCTCTGGAATCTGGCAATATAAGAACCATGATGCTGGGACATTCTGTCACTTCACATGTCCCCCCTCAATGTATATGGTGACTACTACAGCATGCATAATTAGGCTGCAGTTGTCTGGGTGCGTAAGGGTGAAGTGGCTGGTCTTGTCATACAAAGTTTGATGGAGTGTCAACTGGACAATATGGAGATATTTGCATCTTGAAAGCCGGACAAATGTGGATAGACAGGGAGAAACACACGCAAGCCTAAGACGTGGTAAGATATGATATTCCTCACTATATGAAGTGACTGATAACAAGATCTGTATGTCTTTTTTTTCACTATGAAAACATTGGACTACCGACAAGTGCTTGGTCTTGTCGGAAAGCTACAATTTCGCTGTTTCACGTGATATGTGTGGCTTCTCCCATGACGCATGGTCGCGGAGAAAATCAATAGAGAAGAACAGGTGTGAATTTGGACGCACAACGCATCGTTCGGGCCCATAGGGTTAAGCATTTGTCCCGCCCCCGAGACCCAAAGAGTCACAAAATATCGTATTATGTTTGAATTGGTGGTCCTCGTTTGACCCTCCCAAATATCATTCCAATCATCCTCAGATATCTCCAGGTCTGATTCCCTCTCCCTTTTTTGTTTGACCCTGGTAGTGGAATAATTTTTGGAATTTTGTAATCTATTATATATTTGATAGTGAATGTGCCTCTATTTTTACAACAAAACTTTAAACTTAAACTAAACTACTTAAACTTACATTATATTATATTGTCGTCATACAGTCCCTCCAGGAGTTCACTGTCTTTCTCTTGGGCTTGTTGTGGCTTAAAATGCCTGATTTCACAGAAGCTTTTCTAAAAAAACAAAAGTGATGTATGTTGTGAAGTTTTTAGGCCTTTTTTGCAACAAAATTTCAGGTACAAGTGAGAACTGTACAAATAGTTGCAGGGTTTTTTTTGTATAGTTCGTTTAATATAAGGGATGCACTGATTTTGACGGCCAAACACTGGTTTCAGACGATGTTCACCATTGGTCTATCAGCAACTACGATGACATTCACCAATGGCAGTGGCTGACGTTTTTATTTTTCGGCGTTTGGTCTTTATTGGATAGGACAGCTTTAGAGTGACATTGTGCCGCATCCTTTTATGCTGATGCCGTCCCTGGGAAAACCTTTATTTGCCCCAGAAACGTTTTCTATCGTCCCCAGGACGCCATTAGTCCTGGGGACTAATGGGGGACAGAAAAACATTGGCCTGGGGGTGCCCACTTGCTCACCTGGTAGAGCTCTACTGGTGTTCCAGCGACAATTGAAAACGTTTTCCAGATGAATAAAGATCTTCCCCAGGATGCTGTTGACACAAAAGGACACAGTTAACTCACCATCAACTTATCATAGGACACACCCTATTGTTACCCTGGTAATGCTACAAATCCGCATTCAAATCGTCAGGAGGAGAGCTAGTTAACGTTAGCTTTAAGCAACCAGTGGCCACAACTAATAGCTAACTGAGGTTGCATTGAGTTACATTATAATGCATTTAAGCTCAGTTCAGTAAATGCTAGTACAAAGCAAAGGTACATTATGACGTTCTCATGATGTGTGCAAATGTAATCTTGTGTTTAGGTTTGGGTGAGAAACTTGAATAAATTTGGCTGTTTCAAAGAGAAATTTTTTAATGTTTTCACAGAAATTTAAAAGAGATGTTCGAGGTGGAATTACGTTATGTTATTCATAGTAAAAAGTCTTTTGAAGCAGTTATTTAAAAAATGTTTTCATGTGAAAGAAGGTTATATTTAAGGTTGTGTCATACATTTTTATGATTGAATTTGCACACTAAAGGTACAGTAATTAAGGGTTGAATGACTTTAAAATGGTTCAGGGTTTTGTTTTTTTTTGTTTTTTTGAAGATTTCTTGTTTCCCTGGCACAAAGGGGGGAACAAATAATATATAACAATAAAACATTTGCCACTGGCCAAATTGTTATTTTAACATCAGCCTAAAATATCATATCTGATGCACCCTTGTTAAAGATCAACTTGTTCAGTAAGAATTAAGCTAGACTGTTCTGAATTTGTGATTTATACCACACTAACTTTACCACTAACCAGCATATTTAATCCAACTCTCCTTAATTCTGTCAGCACTTGCAGTACATCTGGATATAACAGTCTCTACCATGGTGATTTGTCTTCTCTGTTGTCAACACATTTCAGTCGTTCTCTTGGTATGTTGCAGCAATATACTGGTTTAAAGGTGCACAGGGATATACAGTATCTCACATAAGTGAGTACACCCCTCCCATTTTTGGAAATATTTTATTATATCTTGTCATGGGACAACACTATAGAAATGACACTTTGATATAACTTAAAGTAGTCAGTGTACAGCTTGTATAGTAGTATAGATTTACCTTCCTCTGAAAATTACTCAAAACACAGCCATCAACATCTAAACAGCTG
>NC_065508.1:21945402-21964192 GCF_006386435.1 Epinephelus moara | reverse complement strand
TGGCACACAAAATATTGACACTTTAGGCACAATTTGGACATGTTCACTGTGGGGTGTACTCACTTATGTTGCCAGCTGTTTAGATGTTGATGGCTGTGTTTTGAGTAATTTTCAGAGGAAGGTAAATCTATACTACTATACAAGCTGTACACTGACTACTTTAGTTATATCAAAGTGTCATTTTTATAGTGTTGTCCCATGAAAAGATATAATAAAATATTTCCAAAAATGGGAGGGGTGTACTCACTTATGTGAGATACTGTAAAAGTTGACAGTATACAGTGTTCATTTGCTAATCTACGATATTGAAAAAAAATGCAACTGGACGGAGAATCTCCCCTTTATTTTAGTTATTTTCACAGGGGAGACTTTCACACATACTTTCATTAACAAAATGGTGTCAAGTTTCAATTATCATAATAAAACTTTTGTTCAACCAGAAATAACCCTTTCATTTTCATTCCATTAAGGGTCATTCTGACTGATGAAACTCACGGGAAACTACAATGATTGATGAATTTGTGGTAAAGTTACTGCGATTGGACAAAATTGCACAGTGAGGCGGATTTCAGGAAGACTGGTTGAATTTGCATTAATTATTGGGAACGCAACATCCTGGAGGAGCTCATAAATTAAAGCCCTAACTACAGAGCTCTCACTGAACATTTCACACCCTGAGAAACAATTATGACTACTGTCTTGTCTTATCCCACAACATGCTCATTTTCTACACTTGAATTCCCCTTGAATTTATTGTGCAAGTGACGTCAATAAGCCGAGAAGGAGTTCAGAGAACGAACAAGCCCCTGCTGCTGTGCTCCATATAACTTCAGGGCAACACATTCATCTTTTTGTGTGCCCAATCCTCCCTGTCCTCCTTTCTCTTATCTCAGCTGGGGCTTCGTCAGCCAGTGAGGTGGTGATATACAGCAGGAAAATCACTCATTGCATGCAGTAATGGAACAGGGAGCTTTCATATGTTTGACATGCTGTCTGGGCCTCAAGCCCCCTCGTTTGATCTGTTGTGAGTCGCTTTGTTTGGGCTAAATTACTCCCTCTGATTCAAGGCACTGTTTCTGCAGCCATATGTGATGATGATATGTGAACAGGAAAAAAACAGAAGTCTTTCCTAATCATAAGAACGGCTGTAGCGATGAAGTTCATTGTTGATGAGTTGGTGATTCACAGTCTGCAGGAATCCGGTGTGTTCACACCTTGTCAGTGGTGACTGTGGTGGGACTGGGTTTAGTTTCTGTAGAGATCTGGGAAAGGAAAAAGTGTAAGTTGCTGGTTATGGCTGTGAGAATGTGGAAAAGAGAGAAAGTGAAGAGAGAAACAAAGACAACAAGACAGACACCATTTCAGTTTCTGTAATGGATCAGGGCTCCAGACTATTTTTTTTACACAAGCACATAATTTAGGTGCACCAAAAAATTTTCACTGCCTTTTGTGCAGTTACCTTTTTGTCAGCACCCATGCAGTAATTTCTTAACTAGTGGTGGAATAGTCCACAGGAGTCACGGTTAATTCCATAACCCGGGTTTAGAAGTAATGGTTTGATGTGAGTTGACTAAGGATACATTTCATTTCATTTGTTCTGAACAGACAGCAGCGCAGAACAGACAAAATCCTCCTACTGGGGACTGGGGTTACCATTTTACCCTCTGGCAACCTTTTAACATATATATTTTTTAAATTGTAAATAGAAGAACAAAAATTTTCCCAAAAGGCAACAGGTCACGCAGGCTGTAAAACTGAGAGGCGTCATTTATGCTATGAAACCATTCAGTTCAGTTTCAGACTAGATTTTAATAATCCCTTGATCACATACCTGAGACTGTGAGTGAGAGTAATAGTGCCATCCGGGGGTTTCCGAGTGGGAGCCAAAGGGTTAACTGTGACTCTGAAAATACTAAATAAATAGAATAATAATGAAAATTAAATAACTAAATAAATCTGGTGCATTAGAAGGAGTGTTTTAAATAGTTCCACCTTGGCTATATTCCAATTATATTCTGTTCTGCTTTTGCATCTAAAGCCCATTATAATCTAGAATACTTTTAAAAGACTAAAGTCTGACAGCCCCTCACATCTAAAATTGTTTAGTCACACACTGTAAGATTTTGCAGGGTCAATATTTGCCAGACTCCTGGTGGAAAATATTACGCCAAACTCCCTTTAAGAAATGTGACATATTAACAATTCCTTACATGTCTGCGAAACAAACTTTAGAAACACAAGATAAAAGGTGTCATATGTCGATAGTATTCTTGTCAGTTCAGCATCAATATATTCCATAAAGATAAACTCTGTTGGTTGACTGAGCTATTTTAGTGGGCGAGACCGTGGGAACCGTTTCAAAAATTATAATTTCTCACTAAAATAAGTGCTGGTTGGTAGATCAGAAAGAAACTGAATTATTATTTATTACTTTCTCTTCCCAATGATCTGCACATCTTGGTGATGGCGTTAAGTGAGCGTTAGCATGTTGAATGTGTCTCCATTCACTTAACATTACCCTAAAACTGTGAAGCAGCACTATCACAACATCCTCATCTTGTACACAACTCTCTCCATTGCTTTTGAAGCTAACCGGGACCCTGCAGGCGGGTCTTCTAGGTTTGCTTTTTCATTTGTGCTCGCCATAGTGTATTTGACTTGCACGCAGATCAGCTTGTTGTGCTACCCTCAGCACCTGTTGCAAATATCCTATGGCTAAAAGTTTTTGGGCAGCTCTTGGTTGTGCCATTATGTGTGACCAGTGAAAATGTTCAGTCGCATTTGCCAGATTTTTACTCACACTCTGGATGTGAAATATCTCAACTTCTGGCTCTGCACCTTAAAATGATTGCTCTCAGTAATCCATCACCTTGATTAAGTCAGCCACTCTCTGTGTCTTGTATTAAGCTTGACAAATCCCTCAGGCTCGTGTGTCAAGGGAGGCCTATCACTGTCAGGCTCTCGGGGAGAAAGCCATTGAGATGCAGAAAGGAAGAGCTGAGACCTGAAAAGGTTATCCAGTAAAAACCGGTGCACGTCTCCATGAGAATGCACCCATTTCCATGAGAGTCCATCTCTAAGGCGGGAGTCCATTACCAGCACAATGGGCTTGCAGATGGCTGTTTCTGGCCACACAAGGCTGTCGGCATTAGAGGATCACAGCAGGCGGCCCTGCTCAGAGGGAGGCCAGGGGAGAGTCACAGGTCAGGACAGGGCAGCCGGGGGTTGTAAGAGACACTCACTGGGTCATACTGGAACTTTCCACATCACAATCAGAATTTTCATGATATTATAATCAGGGTAAAGACAGACTCCAGTTGTTTTAGCTGCTGTGTAAAACCTTAACTTGGTACTGTAATACTCCTTTTCCACCAAAATTAGTGCGTGTTTGTGGGTTTTTTAAATGTGGGAAAACCTGCTAAAATTAGGCAATAGACTCTTTTCCCGTTGCCAGAAGACAAGAGCCATGAGTATGGCTACTCAACGTTATTTTTACATAGCGGGTCTATTTATTTTTCTCTGCATGCAGCTCTGCGGCTCTGCAACAGGCTAAAACTACACAGAACTGTATAAAAAAATAGCCTGTTTAAAAATTTAAACCTCATTGTAGCAGATGAAATGCAAGGCAGCAGAGCAATCTTGTATGTTTTTACATTTCACATTAAAATACATTATTCAGTACCAGTTAATATAGCCTACACTTTCCAAACCCTTCAAAACCAACTGCATTATCACTTGTTAAAACTCAATACACAAACAGTGGAGCTGAGGCAAACACATGCTGCAAAGACGGGGTCTGTGTAGCAAGCAAAACACCCCACACCGCTTTGTCTACGTGACTCAAATCGTCCGTGCCCCATGTATTTTGGCCATAACTCAGACCTTTGAAGCCTCATGTTAGCTTCAGTCAGGAGGACAAGGAGGGATGATTTCAGCAAGCAAACCTGTTTCAGCAGTCATATGTCCACCTGACTGTAGTTTTGAGACGGACTTGCAAATCAAGAACCTGACCTTTAATGTAAAACATGTTTCTTCTAATGTTCCTGTTTCTTGCTTATCTGGAGGTCACCACACATTTTTCTGGATGTTAACTATCAGCTCAAGTGAAGTTGGTTCACTGGAGAAGTGAAATTGCTGAGAACCACGCAAACTATTCTGGGTTTTCATGGTAGTGCAGTTATTTGTGTGCGTGTAAAAAGTACTGGAGTTAGGGGCGAAAAGTCTGTTGCTACTTGTTTCCACTGAATTTCACTCATCTTAAACACACCCCCAGCTCATATAGAAACTAGGTTTGTATGGTTTCATACTGAATGTGAGGTTGTCTGAGTTAAAGGTAACTGTGGCCCTATCCTGTAAGAGTTGAAAGTCACCTAACAGGGAGGGATTTTTTTGAGCTCCCTGTGTCACCACATCAGTCTGTGTGAAGCAAAATGCACCAATCTGGGGCAAAGATTTTTCGTCATCAGTATGTATTTTCTGTGTAACAAAATGACAAGACAAATATGAAGTGAAGTGCAGTTCATGCAAAAGCTTTCCAGCTTACGTTACTTTGCATCAGGGTGGCCGAAGGTCATTAAAAAGTCTTGATGTCTTAAGTACATTCAGATTAGATGGCTCTTCTTTTAGTCACGTCCCCACAAGAATCCTCGGTGTTTGCGCCACAGGAAACATTTTAAAAGGAGCTAACAGACTTATAATGTACCATCATTTCCTCTGTAATATCTATTTTATATTGCTGTAAAAACATTCACAAATTTCTCCTTCAAACAACTGTATTTATTCAAGTTTCACGCCAAAAACAAAATTTTACAAGATTAGTTTGAACACATCATGAGAATGTTACAATTTACCTTGCCCATTGCTCATTTTTACTGAATAGAGCTTCAAAGTACCATATACAGTAATTCAATGCAACCTCCGTCAGCAGGTAGTTCCAGCCACCTGCTGCTAACAGCTAATGTTAACTAGCTCCCCTCAACACGGATTTGTCGCTCACAGTGTAGCATTATCAGCGAAACAACAGGTTTTTTCTCTGACATGTCAACAGTCAGTACATTTACATGCACAGTTATATAGTTGATATACAGTTTAATTGGACTACTGTCCTCATCCCTGTAAACGGGAGGGGAATCGATTTATTGACTGAAGTATGTCCAACTCCTCTAAGATAGGTAGCGATACGCCCGATTTCACCTTGTTAGTATTGGACCTTTTTCTGGTTGACCTAGTGCGTCAAAGACAAACAAGTTAGCTACAGTTAGCTAGCGGAAAACTGGTATCATGGTGGACAACTTTACAGCTCTGCACATTTTGTCCGTCCAAAAATGGCTCTGGATGTAGATTTCACCATGTTATCGGCTTCTTTTTCTGTTACGTATTTAATGCTATTTGACTTCTGGGTCAAAGCCCAGGGCAGAAACTGTGGAGCATGTGCAGAGCGCCAAGGCCAGTTTAGGTTCGACTTGGACTAACATGTTAACATGTATTTTAAAAGTCCAATTTTAGGTGGACTAACACAATAAATCGATTTTCTTTCGATAATGTCATGTAAACGTACTAAGTGAATTTGTTGTGTCCTGACCCTTGAATGACAGGAGGCCTTTAGTCTTGAGCTCTGCTTTCTAGCCTGCACAAAATTGATGTGTCCCAACAGAAAAAGAATGGCCACTGTCATTGGTGAATGTCGTCTTATTTGCGAATAGGCTGATGGCAGTCAACAAGGCGAATATTGGCTGATCCAGATGTTCAGCCAATAAACTGGTGCAACCCTAGACACAACACCTGTATGTACACAGTGCCTCTTTTTTCGCCACTCTATGCATTTAGATCATGCAGTAAGTCTACTGTTAAACTAAGTCTTGCTAGCCAGTCTGCTCATGAGTTTATTTTTTCGCTGCAGAGCAGTATGCACGGACAGTATCATCAGTGTCATCTTACCTCACTGTTCATTTTGAATTTACATCATTGTGTTTACTTGAGTAAATTTTCACTTTTGGTGTGTATTTCCATCACAAGTTTGAGCTAAAACTTATAGCCACCCTGTACATGTAGTGATGTATGACCTCTTCGCAGACTGAAGCTATCCTCTTGTAGAAGAATGGTAAAGTGTGTATGTATTTCTTAAACTATTTACACCCCTGTCACATCACTGATCTTATAAATAGCCCTGTTTGAGCCATTATGAGCAAAGTCTTCCCGTTAACCCAATCTGCCAGAAGGGAGTACTTTCGATCCTATTAGTCACCGGGTGCTTCGGTCACCTGAGAAGCACCCTGACAAAGATGGCATTGATCAGCCCTTCCATGGCCTGCCCTTCTCTCCTCAAACACGGTCAGACGCCTCACTTAGGATGACGGGATCGGAGGCAAACAGGGCGAGACAGTGGGAGTGAGGGATGGAGCGGCAGGTCGCGGCCGACTCTTTTTATACAGCGTCGTTAAGTTTAATGCGAGGCCTGGCGGGGCATCTCCCCCACTTCAATTCTGATTACCTTGGCCCACGAGCTCTGACAGAAATACAGAGGCAGTAACAGTCAGAGAGACGTTTGAGTCTGAGCCAAAAGGTCTTACCACAGCCATTTAGAATAATATTCAATCGCTCAAGAAGACTTATTGTTCAGATCGTGTTCTGTAGGCTTATTTCCGCAGTTAACAGCACAATGAGGGACTCAGAAGGGATACACAAAGATGTGAATGTAATTGTAGCTTTGATGAGTAAGTGTGTGTGAGAGAAAGAGACAAAGAGAGGGAGAGGTCAGATGTGTGTTCCAGGTCTGGTGTCATATTATGTGCCTCTCAGGCACAGTGTGTGTGTCCCGGGACTTTATTCATCCCTGATTCATTTGTTTTGGTCCCGGTCTCACACTCTGCGCCACACTACACATCAGATCATTCCTACACATGCTGTGCCAAGGCTATGAAATTACTAATGTATTTATTCACCAGGATGGCAACTGGCTTGTATGTTGTTTTAGGAAACAGTTCTCCATTGATTCATTTTTAGAGCAGCACGTTTATCACGGGAGCACAGCCCGACCTTGAGCTCTTAATCAGCGTCGTCCACTGAAGTGTATTGTTTTGTGAATCCAGTGAACATCGTAGTGTGTGCTGTAAATTCACCAGCTGTCATGAATGTATGTGTGTTTGTCTGTGTTGTGTGAGAGGAGTCATCCCAGACAGGACCTGACTCAGAGGCCAGCCGGGCAGCCGGGCTGGGACCCCTCTCCCTCCCCACCCTGCCTCCACCACACCTCAGTCAAAACAGACATGTTGTCACCATAGAAAACAGAATGGATAGAAAGGATATTGAAGTGTTTGCCATGGTTGTTAGACGAGTGCAAAAGAACATGGTGATTGTTGTTAGCTGTTGGGGTGACAACACACAGGAGTGGGGCCATGAAGTGTGTCACACTCAGTAGTTTGAGAACTCAGTTATTGCCTTTTCTTACACCATTTTCCTGACCCCCTTCATAATCAATCTGCAGTTTTTTAAGTGTTAATGGTTCAGTAAGTATGTTCAGTAAACGGAATCAGTAATGGGAAGTAAAAAGTGGTCACAGAATATCTCTAGAACACAGCTAGATTTATCTAAAGTAGGTTGGGAAAATGATGGACAACACTTACACAAGGGCGCAGTGGTTCTAAGAAATACAGCATTCTTTTTCTATATGAATTTAAAAAGTTTCACTGTGTATGCTCTTCACTGTGAGAGTATGTTGCTCTGAATAACTGAATGGTATGAATATCCCAACAACACTCCTAATGAACAGAAGAGCTACAAAAATATAAAACTATTATGTGGCAGCTAGTGGTGATATTGTACCTTGTGAGTGTGTAGGAAACCCTGAACAATATTGAACACATATTCAGTTTGGTCAAAATAAATCCTTAATACACACAGTAAGAATATGCTCATCAGCACGGTGTTTATCCCCGTGGTCTCTCTCATCCTCTCAGCTGAGCAGCGCTTCTCACTCATTCTTTGAAGGCAGTAACGTTACGTTGTGTTTCAACAAACATGCAATTAACTTTTTGAAAACATACTACTCCACTGCTTGTTGTCATTACTGCAAAATCTCACCTCCATAAGTTCGCAACTTGTCGCAAGTCGGTTGGTTGATACGGAATTTTATCTGGAAGTTAGCCCACTACAACAACCTGGTCTCAATCCCAACCTGTCAAATCCTGATGCTTGGCCAGTGGCCCATGGTGTTAGACACCAATGGACAGAGGCATCCTCAGCAGCAGTATGAGATGCACTGGGCTGCACTACCGTAGTGTAAAGAGCGAGAAAGTCCAAGTGTCAAAAACACAGTCAAACAAATGCTGGACTTTCACCCTCGAGTCTGCTGTTTGTGTCCCAAGTGAAACCAAAACTCAATTGAGGTCTATTGATAACGACGTAGTGTGCCACTATGTGTAGTATAATATGCATGTGACTTACGTGACGTAACCTTAGTAACAAACATTTTTATTTTATGCCAAAGTGTACAAAAAGTTTTGTTTTTTGTTTTGTGTTTTTACATTCAAAGATGATTTTGTAAAAGACTGTATGCATTTAATAGGCAGAAACCGTACATTTCATGTATAGAGGAAGTTTATTTTGAAAAGACAAAATGCATGTAATGAGCGAACATTGAAACATCATCCATGAGCGTCCAAAATTAACGCAAGGGGCTACATAGTGCCTAATGTGACGAGTTGGGAGTCAGAATGTGTCCACTACGACAGTTGCAGTGGCGGCAGCACAGACAAAAATGGCCTCCTGCTGCGATGATTTGAATGGGAATGTTTGTTCTACTCTGATTCTATTTCTATGGTTGTCCCCCATCGGCCAGAGTCACAGCAGTGACAAGTATTTGAGAGAGACAGTGAGGAGGGTTGTTTGTGATAATTCTTCCCGTAAATATGCTCGGTGTTGTCCAGTCGTGGCTCATCCGTGTTTGGCCTCAGCCTAAAAAAACCGGGGCAATCATAAATCTTAATTATGAGGAGGTTGTGTTTTATTTGTTTTATCCCAGACACATAAATCATTTGCTTATTATTTTATTTCTTCAAACTTCAAAGATTCACCACTGCGAACACAATTTATTACTTTTACTAAATCTGAGGACCAGACCGCTTTGGGATCTTAAATCACATTGACACAGGGTAACAGTTTTATTGGAAAATAATGTAGTATTTTGCTTTTTGCTCGCCTTTTCAGTGTTGCTCCAGCACATTAAGATGTACTGTAGCATACTGTCTGTCGCACAGACATCAGGGACTTTCACTTGTCTGCATTCGGTGGCTCCTAACCACAATCTCTGCAGCATGTAAACTTAAATGCAAGGCTGTACTGTGTGTACAAATGATTAGCGAGTAAATCATTTAGCTATATATAATCACTGTGGGCAAATTGACAATGTTTTCCTTCTGTCATGTACAAATTTTGTTACAAAAACAGATTGAATTGAGCTTGCTGGCGGTCTTTAAGCTCAATTCCTCTTTGTTGTTTTGTAAAGCAGTCACTTATAGAGCCGCCAAAGTAGAACGTAAAGCGGAAAATGTATACAGCATGTTGTGGTTTGTAACAGGTAGGTTGTAACCTATGTGGTTGTCTGAGCAGCATGTCACAGTGTATATGAACCACACAGACTGCATACACTCCACATTGTACTGTACACTGGAAAAAGTCCCTCACACACTCTTGTGCTCTAACCTGCTGTGTTGGATTAGTGACATATACATCGCAGCAGAGTCGAGCTTCAAATGGTCTCAAGTTCTCATTTATTCAAGTGCCATTAATTTTCCGCCCTGTGACCTTGTTTCTTTGGTGTGTTTCTGCCCCTCACATTTATTTAAGGTGTCGTAATGTGTTCATTTAACCCCTCTTGTGTGGTTCTGACTTGTGAAAATGTTCCTATTTGGGACCGATAAAGCGTAAATTTAAAATACAGTAGGTGTGGTTATTGTGAGGTGTTCATTTGGAAAGAGGTGTTGTCTTATAGGAAACAGTGACTATGTTAACATGCACGCTAATATTCCACTGTTATTCCGAATATGACAATACGGGTCATGTAAACAGCATATTCTGAATAAAGCATTTTCTGATTAAGACATCTGGAATATCCAGGTGTTATTCAGGTTTTAGGAGCATTCTTTGGACATGTAGCGCATCTGGAATATGCATCTCAAACAGGATTTTTACCGTAGTTTGCGCCACACTGCCTCTTTCCTGTTTACAGTCAGCTATCTGCATTGTACACAAACCAACTCGCCAACAGTTTGCAGAGCTGGGGTAGAGATGCCCAAAAGAAAAGCCCACATTTCTGGCCAGTAGGAGAAACACACCTATTTTTAAACATTATGAAAGACTTGCCAATTTTTTTCAAAAAGGTTGTTGAAGGAACGAAAGAGGATGGTTGTGTTCGTACCTTTTAAAAGTCCGCCACCAGTGGAGAACTTTGAAATAATCCAATTTTGATTCAAAGACGTAAAATGGTGGCTCCAGCTGTGTTACTTGACTTGATAAACAACATGTAAATCGGAGAATGCACAACTGCATATTTGTCTAACTTATGTTGGATTACTTTATCTGCCATTTTCCGTGAGAGGCTGTGACTTGATTTCCATTAATTTATAGATTAATACATGATGTGCTTTTTGCAGACTGAAATAAATGAACGGTTTAATTTCACTTTCACTGCACTTGACGTTCTGCTGCTCCGTCTGTGCCCAGAATACATTCTGCACTCCGAAAGTATATATATATATATATATATATATATTCCAACAGGGCTCCTGATGAATGATGCAGCTCCAAAAATACAAAATCAAAATGTGGTGCCATGTGTTTTTATTGTGGCGGGCCACCACAAATAAATGCACGTGTGGGAAATCCTGCCATGAAAACAGCCTAGTAGTAGTTGTTGTTGTTTTTTTTCAGAATAAGGGCAAAATCAGAATATTTTGTGTGTGTAAACATAGTCAGTGTCGCCATAGATCTCACACAGTGGCCATTCCTCCAAGCATGACATCACAGGATGCATGGAGCTTACTGAGTGGTTAATGATCAACCTGTTGAAGAAGGTTTAGGAACCTAAATAATAATAACTTTTACAGCCAACACAGAATATATTTTTAAAAGAGTAATGAAGCCTCTGTATCTTATCTGGAAATTACCAATATAAGCAAGAACATTTTGGAGACTGTTTACGGAAGTCTTGTTGAAGGTGTTTTAACTTTTAACCCGTGTGTTGTGTCCAGAATTACAAACATGGCCAGTAAAATGATTGGGGAAAAGCAGAAACAACTGGGATGTACAGATAAAATGCAGGTGAAACAAAAGCTTGACATATTAACAACCAAGAACTTTTATTAGTTTAAGTATTTAATTATTATTAGATTCCACAAAGCAGCCATTCTCCCAAGTATGACATCCCAGGATGGATGTACACCCAGCGATGCCCTACTCCTCTTCCTTTTCTCCTGTTCTTCCATCTCCCCCTCTATTTCCAGCCTGCCTGTCTCTGCCGCTCTATGACTTGTCTGGATGTGTCTCCAGTCACATCTGACTCATTGAACAACCCTCTCTCCCCATTGAGAGGGTCCAGGCCTGGTTACACAGTGACCCAGCACACACCTCCACACCCAGTGGGCACCTGAACCCGGGGGGTCGTAGGGGCCTGGAGGGCTGTTTTATGTAGCTGTCTGGGAAGTGAGAGGAATAATAGACTGCTATAATTGGTGCCCCCTGATTTCCTGGCAGCACTGCGGTCACCCAAGAGGATAGCATGTGTCCGAGCTCGTGTGTGCATGTGTGTGTGCTGGCTGACACAGATGGCTGTGTGGAGCGGGGATGTGATAAACACACTGGGCAGGGGGATCTCCGTCCAGGAGTGGGCTCCATGCTTTAGTGGTGAAGTCATTGGGAAAAAGCCCGGTTGAACTGGAGGAGGAACAGACACACACACACACACACACACACACACACACACACACACAGATATTACCTTACAGCATTTGCACGTGAATCCACATTTTCCTCACACACTCCTCCTCCCATAACTCCATTATTTAATTATTCTGACACTTTGTAAAATCAGATTGGAGCAGTAGTTATTCATGAAGCCACGAGCTGATAAAAGGAGTTAGTGTTTTGCACAGAGATGGTGCAGAGGTCAGTACCTCAGGTCAGCGCGCTGCCTAACCACAGTGTGCATGTGCGTCTTGCAGCGTCTGTGCTGTTATGTTAGGTGTGAACTGTGGCCCTGTGGAGCATTGGGTAACACAAGCGATTGCCTAAGCCAGTTGTTGTGATGATGTCGTAACCAGTTGGACCTGGCCGGGGTTTGGCTGTCATGTGAGCCCTTGTTCTCTATCATCCCCTGTGTGGGACGTTAGGGCACGTGTGTGTGTGGGTGTGTGTGAGAGTGTGTGTACGCACTTTTGGGGTTTCATTAGCATGAAGAATTGTGAGTGCCATTGGAGGTGGCAGCCTTCAGAAGGGGCAGACGTGTCAAAGGTCTCCTGACTCACAGCCTGTGGAATTCAGGTTTCACAAAACTATCAGAGGACGCCGAAACACGCTCTGTGAACGGCAGCAGGAAATGATAGTTCATTAAAAAATGAGAGGCTGACATGGCACTCACGGATTAACCCTTTAACAGCAATAAAGAGGCTGCAGAAAGCGAAGAGATGTGGGGTTTTCCCTCATTATCTCCTTGTTTTGTGAAAGCTTATCTCATGTCTTTCCTGATTATTCTTCAAGTTAGCTTCTTTTCCTGGTTTACAGGCACTGGTGTCTGACTGGTAAAAGATATATGACTTATATTCAAGGCTGGAATAACTTTACCGCAAAAATACACATTTCCATCCCTCATGAGACCAAATGTGCAGCTTTTTGTTTCTAATTGTAATGTAATTGTAGTTTCATTGTCGATTTATCTGTCAATTATTTTGCCAATGAATCAGTTAATAGTTTTAGTCTATAAAATGTCAGAAAATGTTTCCCAAAGCCCAGGATGACTTCCTCACATATCTTGTTTTGTCCACAAGCCAAAATATATTCAGTTTACTGTCACAAAGGAGTAAAGAAACCAGAAATATCACATTTAAGAAGCTGGAATCACAGACTTTTTTTCTTTAAAAATATTCAAACTGATTAATTGATTATCAAATTTGTTTGTGATTAATACACTAGTACTAATTGATTAATCGTCACAGCTCTACTGTACACTCTGCAGCCCAGCAACACTCCCCAAAGATACAAATACTTTAATTTTCTTTGTTTGAAAAATGAGGCAAAAGTAAGTGACTGTAAGAACTTTCACAGGGAATATATACTTGTTTTTTTCCATGTGTGTGTGTGTGTGTGTGTGTGTGTGTGTGTGTGTGTAGGTGTGTAGGTGTGGAAACTTATCAGCTCTCCTCTCAAACCCAGAATATCTGCTCACCTTATAAAATCAGTGCCTTTTTTGGTTTGATGCTCTGATCTAACACTTTGATTGTAACGTCCACCACTCGGGGCAGCTCTGTTGAATTCCAGTGAGCACGCTGATGTAAATTGTGAAACACTTTTGTCTTATTCATATGTTTATCTTGCACAGACGTACTGTGTGACCGCATTGAGAATGAATTGAAGAGAAAAAAAATGGAAAAAGTGATGGGTCAGATGGCTTTGAAGGACGGTGGTGGTGCTGTGGTTTGTCCTGTATCTCTGAGCGAGAGCTGTTCAGAAATATTGATCAAACTGTGTTTGAATTTGTTCTTGGATGAAGTGGTATTCCCCTAAAGCAGTTATTTTACATACTGTAATGGCACAGTGTGCAACAGAGTGTGTGGACAGGAAATGTCAATTGTCTGTCTGTTCTATTTGAACTTAACATATATCAGGGATACAAGCAGTTTTAACAACAGCAAAAAACAACTCCTCCACACACATTACACACATTACAGTCAGATATGTTAAACTTTTTATTCATTTCTTGAAATATTAATGTTACAAGTTCACTTTTTAGCTTCTGTTTTCACATTCAGTGCAACATTAAAGTAGGACTTTTATTTTGACAAAATTAAAGATATTTACACCATAAATTGATGCAGAAAGGACACAAATTGATGCACAGAATTTCACCAGAATGCAGGACAGTAGTGTGCTGTGGTTTCTTCTGTGTAACTGAGCAAGAGCTGTACAAAAATACTGATCAAACTATACTGTTTGGTCACTTTGAATTTATGCTTGGATGAAGTGGTATTCCCCTAAAGATCAGTTATTTTGCACACTGTAATGTCAGAAGCTTCAGAAAGTGTGTGTGGACATACGACGTGGAAATGTCAGTTTTCTGTCTGTTTTCTGTTTTATTTGAGCTCATAGTGTATACAAAGCATCACACACATCATTTACAGTAGTCAGTCATGTTGAACATTTCAAACATGTTAATTTGTTCAAATATCTTTGTTACAACTTTGCATTTAGCTTCTGTTTACACATAGGTGTAGATTTCCACACGTCTCCCTCAACTTTTAGAACATCTCCAATTGTCCAAGAAAAACATGAAAGTAGCAGAGGACTTATATTTTGACAAAATAAAAGATATTAACACCATAAATTGATGCATAAAAGGCACAAATTGGTGCACAGCAAGTCACCAGAATGCAGGATGGTGGTATGCTGTGGTTTCTCCTGTATCTCTGAGCGAGAGCTGTTCATGTTCAAAAATATTGATTAAACTATGTTTGGTCACTTTGTGGTGTTCCCACAAAACACTGTTATTTTGCATACTGTAATGGCACCAGCTTGAACAAAAAAAAGTCTTAACAAAGAGTGGGTATGGACAGGAAATGTCAATTTTCTGTCTGCTTTCTATTTTATTTGAACTTATTATATATTCAAAGCATCACACACATAATTCACAGAACAGTCAGTCATACTGAACATTTTAAACATGTTCATTTCTTTCAAGACCTTTGTTACAGCTTTGCATTTTAGCGTCTGTTTACACATAGGTGTAGATCTTCATGGGAGATGCAGGGGACACGTCTCCCTCAATATTTAGAACATGTACATTTGTCCAAGAAAAACAAAACTAGCAGAGGACTTTAATTTTGACAAAATAAAAAACATTAACACCATGAATTGATACAGAAAAGACACAAATTGGTGCACAGCAAGTCACCAGAATGCAGGACGGTGGTGGTGCTGTGGTTTGTCCTGTATCTCTGAGAAAGGGCTGTTCATGTTCAAAAATATTGATCAAACTACGTTCGGTCACTTTGTGGTGTTCCCACAAAATACTGTTATTTTGCATACTGTAATGTCACCAGCTTGAACAACAAAAAAAGGTGTAACAGAGTGTATGGACAGGAAATGTCAATTTTCTGTTTTCTAATTTATTTGAACTTATGATATATTCAAACCATCACGCACATCACATACAGTACAGTCAGTCATGCTGAACATTTTAAACATGTTTATATCTTTGTTACAGCTTTGTATTTTAGCTTCTGTTTACACATAGGTGTAGATTTCCATGGGAGACGCAGGGGACACGTCTCCCTCAATATTTAGTACATGTTCATTTGTCTAAGAAAAACATGAAAGCAGCAGAGGACTTATATTTTGACAAAATTAAAGACATTACCACCATGAATTGATGCAGAAAAGGCACAAATTGGTGCACAGAAATTCACCAGAATGCAGGATGGTGATGTGCTGTGGTTTGTCCTGTGTATCTGAGCGAGAGCTGTCCCAAAATATTGATCAAACTATGTTTGGTCACTTTGAATTTATGCTTGAATTAAGTGGTATTCCCCTAAAGATCAGTTATTTTGCATACTGTAATGTCACAGGCTTTAACAAAAAAAGTAACAAAGCGTGTATAGATGAGAAATGTCAATTTTTGTCTGTTTTATTTGAGCTCATCGTGCATACAAAGCATCACACACATCACTTACAGAACAGTCGGTCATGCTGAACATTTAAACATGTTCATTTCTTTAAATATCTTTGTTACAGCTTTACATTTTAGCTTCCGCAAAGTCGTACATGTAGATTTTGTGGGGAACTTATGGGACATGTCCCCCTCAATATTTAGAACATGTGCATTTGCCTCCCCCAACCACAATAAAAGCATGAAACTAGCAGAGGACTTATATTTTGACAAAATTAAGTACATTTACATCATAAAATGATAAAGAAAAGCTATGAAATAGTGCATAAAAATTCACCAGAATGCAGGAAATTAAGTGTTAGATGCTGGTGCAGGACCCCCAAACTCCCATTTCATATGTGTCCCCCAGTTTTGAAACGAAACCTACGCCTTTGTGTGTATATATATTACACCTAATTAATTCATGACTGTCCTTTTGGCATAAGAGAGATTTACTTTTGACGTTTTTAAAGATACATTTATTGATTCATTTACTGACTAAGTCAAAATGACTTGAGCCACGATCTTTTACTCCTAATATCTAGAACGTCACCTATTTGAAGCTGATTAAAAGATTAATCATCACACACTCCTCTTAAGTTTCAGAATATGTGCATGTTTATAAAAACACCTACAGTGTTGATAATAAGTCACATATAATTACTGGCAATCATTTTTCTAGCTGCAGTGAAGCTTCTGCTTTTTTGCTCAACTTCTGGAAGTAATTCAATCAGTTGGAGAGCAACTGTTATAAAGTTTGATAGGATCCACACATGCAGGCTTTTATGGTTGTAACATTTTAAGACTTTTCATTATTGTTATATATATACTTTTTAACTATCCCATATTTTACTCTCCAGAAGAAGAAAGTAAGAAGAGTCATATTTAATAGATCTGCTCGGACTTACTGCAACCTTTATTTTAATGCTTGGCAAAGAATAAGTTATGTACATTTATATTTTTAGATGCAGAGCCACTAAAGGAGGATTATGATACATAAAACATAGAAGTGTTGCTTATATTTATTAATATACAGCATTGTTTAAAGTGAAAATCCACAGTTGGATTCTCCGCATGACTGCCTTTTTAAATAAATGATGAAAAGAGGACAAAAACTATAAATGTGAGCATAAGTTTAGCAGATTTATGTCATGGCTGTTTCAGGTTATTTAATAAAATTATGCATTAGTAGTTCTTTATTTTATGTATTTAAAAACTTAAGTATCAGAGCTAACTTCTCTTCCACAGGACTACTTTTAGATTTTTTAGTAAATTATGCTCACAGTCAATTGATGGGATTTTGTAGTAAATGAGCCTTTGTAGTTAAAACAGAAATTTAGCTTTCTGAGCATAAAGATTTTACTAGACTTTTTCTTTTTTAAAAAAAAAAAAAAAAGTTTTGTTCAAACAGATTCATTTCTATGTTTCTGGAGGCCACAGTGTTTAAGAGACTCACTTAGAAAAAAAAAAAGATGCAAGTGGGGAGTTTTCTGTTAGTCTGACTTAAAGCAGAGGATTTTAACAAACCAGTTGTTAATGTTTGTTCAGTAGCTGCTGAGTAAATAGCTCAGGCTTATTGTTTGCCAAATTACATCTTATGGCTGTTGTAAATTTCAGCTTCTTGTGTTTTTTCTCCCCCGCCTCACCTCAACTCAGGAAGGACTCAGTAAACCAAGAATTTCTGAGCTTTTCCTTAACATCAAAATTTTACAACAGCTACAACACAACAAAATGCCATGTATCGCCTACATTTAACACATGCTCAAGTTACACACATTTCCAAGTTTTAAATCTCAGACTTAGAAAGATATCTTCTTTCAGGTACTCACGGGCAAGTTATGAACACACCTACAGCAGCAATTCTTAAATCCAACCATTTCACAACACCTTTCTGCAGCAAGTGAAAATATATTCCCAAAAAGGACAAAGTCACCAGATTTTTTAATGGCACACACCAGGAGACGGTGCTGGCTCTGAGGCATTAAAAACTTGTTTTAGACTGCTAGCTTTGAGCTTCTTTGTTGGTGGATTTGCCCAGGCTCATGACTCAGTGTTGCTCATCGTGTAGGAGATGATTCGCCCGCCATTTCTGAAAACCTCTCACTCTTTGTCCTCGCCTGTTGGCTTTTATCTGCTGAACTTGTGTATTTCCCCCTGTATCTATTCTCATATTTACACCCAGGTTGTGTTCATTTTTTAATTAGTTTTGTTTCTGCGTTGTGGAGATGTTGGGATTTTTCTGTGATGTGGGGGATGGGAACAGGAGAGGCTTTGTTTCCCTCCAAAAAAAAAAAAAAAAAGCTTGATTTTTGATACCATTTTCTATTGTGTAATTTAAAGCCATCTGTTAGACTTCCTGTCTGCTTTGCCCATTCACATGTATCCATTACCTGGTATAAAGTTAATCATTACAATAAGGCTTCCTTGTTATAAACTCATTTAACTTTTTCTTTTTTTTGTTTCGCACCATAACATGATAGGTGTGGAGGTGTGGAGGGACGGAAATGACTTGCCTCCCTCAGAGAAAGTTATCGGCTATAAACTCAACCGTATGTGACACGGCTGCCCACGCAAACCTGCCTTAAAAATTCTTTGATGTATCTTTGATGATGCCTCCCCGACGTGAACATAAGTGGAGCATAAGGAATGTTTTTGAAACAATAGCTGAGGATGTAATTGACTGTGCATAGCCACAAAAGAGAATAAGTGAAGGTCTTTAGTATGTATTTGTTTAGTGATTAATCACTAACTCCAGCCTAGGGATGGGCCACTGATTCGCTATTCTAGGGCATTCTCTGCAGTCTCTCGCGTCTTTTTTTTTTCTTTGAGTGTGTGCAAGAGGGAGTGGGGTGGGGGGGTGGGGGGGGGGGGGGGGGTTGG
>NC_065508.1:21733964-21945355 GCF_006386435.1 Epinephelus moara | reverse complement strand
GGGGGGGGGGGGGGGGGGGGGGGGTTCGGTAGTATGCTTGTAGTTGGTGGCTAAATCTTGTAAAGGGTTTCCTAATATGGGCCGTCTTACAGAAGCGCCCTCCCTCTGTGGGCCATCCCCCCCAGATCTCAGCCAGTGATGACACAGCTCGGGTACGACTCACTTCCTCATTAATTGGCTGAAACCAGTTCTTACAGGAACCGCCTGTGATAAATGTGAGAGTTCTGAGAAGTCATTCATTTCTCCTCGCTGCAGCGGCAGAGGAGGCACTGCAGGGGAGTTGAACGAGTTCACCGATGTGTGTGTGTGAGTGCGAGCGAGAGCGGCGTATGTGTGTGAGAGCAGAGGAGAGCAGAGCGGGAGAATGTGACTACTGCTGCTGCTGCTGCTGCTGCCGCCACTGCTGTATGAGGACCAGCCAACTTTATTTTGAATTATTTTTTGTTTTATTTTTTATTTATTTTTTATTTTTAGCAGCGCTGTTTTCTAAAGCCGTGGTACAGTCTGTACTTTTTTCTGTGTGTGTGTACGTGTGTGTTTATGTGTGGGGATGAGCAGGGATCGTTGCTCTCTCCGTCTTTCTCTCTTCTCCGAGAGAGGAAGCAGGGGAGACCGACACTGTACAGGACATAGGACAGCATGCCTCCCTTTGTTGCTGCCCTTGGGCTGGTGAGTAACAATGATGTGACGTGATTTGTGCCCCCCCATCCCCCCCACCCCACCCCCTCCTCTTCCTCCCCTCCATACCTCCCTCCCTCCCTCCTCTCTCTTTCTCTTCTTCCTTCCCTCCCTCTTTCCCTCCTTTTCCTCTCTTCCTCTCCCCCCTCCTCCTCTTCTCTCTCTTTCTCTCTCTCCGTTGGTTGAGGCAGAGCTGTTCCACTGCTGGGTGCGGCACTGCAGAAGCCCTTCAGGGAGTACTTGGAGGCCCAGAGGGCCAAGCTGCACCATCACGCCGGAGAGGGGATCCCGACTGTAAGTACAGGGGGGCCTCACAGCTTCTATTCATTCACGTGTGCGCGCCAAGAAAAGAATGCAGCCCCCTTACTTTTGCCTCTTTCACTCCTTCTCCCTCCACTTTTTTTGTGTCTGTGTGTGTGTGTGTGTCCCTTTCTTCTCTTTATCCAACCCCACCTTTTATATCTCTGACCCCATTTTCTCTCACCCTCTTTACCCTGAGCTCAATTTTTTTTCCCTTTAAACTTAATTTCATGTTTATAACCTGTAGTGTTAGAGTAGATTACAGAGGCTTGTTTAGGGCCAGAATGACAGAGTAGGTTAGCGCTGCACTGGGCGGGCTGGAGGGGAGGGAGGAGAAAGAGGGGAGGAGGGGGAGGAGGAGGAGGAGGAGGAGGAGAGGGGCCAGTGTGGGGTCTGGCTCCACTCGCCGTATTGAACTGTACTACTGTAGCGCGGGGCGTGCTGACTCATGCTCCATCTTACCAATTGGGAGTGTGTGTGTGAGTGTGGTCACTCCCCTATGTGTCACACACACACACACACTTGCACTCGGTGCCCCGCCTGAACCCAGCACTGACTGTAGACCGGGGCGGGGGCCCCCCCCCCCTCCGCCAGTGACAATCCATCAAAACCCCCCTGTCTAGAACAAAAAGAGCCAGTTGTAGCCTATTTCTCTTTCAAAGCTTTCCCCCTCTCCTTCTCTCTTTCTCTCTCTTAAGTGATTCATTGAAATTTTTCTGTTTTTTATGCGCTTACGAGGAAGGAGGAGGAAAAAAAAGGATAAACTTTGAGTTGCACAAGGACAGATTAAGGCATTTCTAGAACAATGTTCCTTTTTTCTTGTAACTTGAGCCTCCTGCAGTTACAGGAGAGAAGCGAGAGGCAATTTAACTTGGTGGAGGCAGGCTGCAGGCTGGGGTCAGTGGGGGCGTTTAGGAGGGAGGACGGCGGGGGCTGCCGCGTGTTTTATTACCCCTGATCTCTATCTGTCCTGCACATGGAGCTGGATCCCCACCTAGCCTACAGCATCAGGAGCAGAGGGGAGAGCAGGGTGTGGGGTGAAGGGGGTGAAGGGAGGGGGGGTGGGGGTGGAGGTGGTGGTGGTGGTGTGGGGGGGGGGCCCTCAACTATACTGACCGAGCTCCTCTCTCCTCTCTTTCTCTCTGTTCTTACTGTGGTTCCTGGCAGGAGGAGAGCTGGCTGTCGTGGCTCTTTGAGAAGGTTGTGGTCATCATGGTATGCTTCTTTGTCTGCTCCATTGTCAACTCCATGGCCCAGAGCTACGGCAAGCGCAAGCAGCAAGAGAAGAGCAAAACGGAGTGAAGGCCAACTTCAGAAGCTCCTTCGCTCATCTCAGCTGTCCCTCCCGGCTCATTATCCGAAGCAAAATATCAGCTTTCTCTCCTGTTTATTGTGTGTTTACGCTGAACTGGGACTTCCATTTACTTGCTTTTTCTGAAGGCTTTTGCATTTGGTAGTGATTTCCGCGATTTTGCTTTGTGAGGTAGGTGCTTGTTGGAGTGCGTGTGAGCTTGTAGTGTTGTTTCGTGTTGGTGCTTTTAGCAGCTCCACGTGAGAAGAAGCTGCTGGCAATAGTTCTCCTTAGTGAGGCCTTAAGCTGCACTGTCAAAGGACCTTAAAGTATTACATGTCCGTAGAGTCACTTCAATTGAATAAGCTAGTTAATTTTGAAGTTACTTGCTCAATAACCTGATTATTTATTATCTCTATTAGCTGGTTTATTAATAAGATTGTATTTATTACTGTACTGGTACTGTCGGCTGTGGTTAGGTAAGACTGTAAATGACTGTTTGCTCCTTATTTCTACATTATAGAGCTCTAAGTCAGTTGTTGTAGAGATGTTAATGAGTGTGCTGTGAGATGACCACTTCTTTTGTGCGCACAGTAAAGCTCGTCAAGGTACTTTTGGATGAGAAATGATAAATCGGCCATGAATCACCCCTGCTGGTCCCTTTGTCTGCCCGTATTGTTCTGCTTCCAGGAAGAGAGCACATGAGTCAGCCCGGGGCTACTTTACCAGATGCAGCCATATATTGAATCAGATCTGTGTGTGTGTGTGTGTGTGTGTGAGTGTGAGTGTGAGACGGAGAGGGATAGTAGGTTGCGTGGCTGCCACATTTGTTGCTCTCCCTTTTTATCTTTTATGGATTAAAGCCACTAATAGACTCGCCTGGGAGTCTCAGTGAAGCAGGTAGTAGCCTTAACTTCTCTGTGTCGTGTCTTTCTTTGTCTTCACTTGAGCTTTTTTTTTTTTTTTTATCCTTGTGTTTTTTACCTCAGCAAGCTCACGTTTGACATCTCCTGAAACAAAACATTTTATATGATCGTTTCGGATAACGTCAGCTGGCTCTCGGTATACGCAGCACCTTCTTTCTTTTCTTTTTTTTCAGAGAAATGTGCTATTTTCTTCTCCCTCGTCTGTACTGCCGCTGTGCTACGCTGGACTGAGCACAGTGGGCGCTAGAGCAGGCACAAGCAGGAGCGAGAGAGAGAGAGAGAGAGAGAGAGAGAGAGAGGAGGGAAAAAAAAAAACCTCAAGCGCACAGTGAAAAGCGTCTGTGCCGTTACCTCAGCTGAACCTTCGGATGAACTCGTTGCACTGGCCCAGTCACGGAGCCAGGAGACGAATCACTCGAGTAGATTCAAAACAGAGGGGTACTGTTGAGCGGGCTGAACCCTGCGCTCTGCACCAGCTCTAGTCAGAACACTCACATCTCCTCTTTTCTCCTGTCATGGTAAGTCGGACTAGGATTTTTTTTTTTTTTTTTTTTTTTTTTTTTTTTTTTTTTTTCTCCTCATCGTTGTGTACATACGTCTCAGGCATGTCCGTCACTCTCTCGGCCTGTCAGATAGCTTATCAGACTGGTGTTGGCTGTTAAGATTGCAAGGCGACAACAGTCTGTAGGCTGTCTGACATTTCGGGCTCTTTCATCTGACCAGCATCCTGTTTTGTCCTCCTTTTCTGTTACTGTCATTGTCTCGGTTAGCATCAGTTCCCATTTAGAGGTGTGTGTGTGTGTGTGTGTGTGTGTGTGTGTGTGCAGCAATGTCACTTCCCTTTATCCCAACCGCTTGTGAAACGTCAGAAACCTATTGTTTATTTCCTCCACGCTGACGTGGGTGAGGGTTTTAATGTGGTTTTTATGTGGAGGGAACTGTGTTTTCGCATGTTTGCAAATGCAGATGTAGTGATGTCAATGGTGTACTTCTGCGTCTGTGTACGTGTGAGTTGGCTCTTGAATTTCCAGAGAATCCAGACAGTACACACCTTATTGCAACACATCACATTGTGACACCCAGTCCTAGGTATGGTACACGCAGTGCTCACCCAGCTCTCCCCTTCCCTTTTACACTTCCCTCTTCTCTGTTACTGAGAACTTTCTTCTATTGCTCAATATGCACTTTTTTTTTTTTTTTTTTTTGCAGGAGGCTGTGCTTTATTGGAACAACTCTCTAGAGGGGGTGTTTTTTCTAAGGGCCACAAATTGGTAATTATACAAAGCTGAAAATCATTGCTTGACCAGCGGATACTTTTGCCGCAAAGCCTCAGTTTTATTTTAGATTTTTTTTTTTTTTTTGTCTAGAACTTTTTCCTGGTCATAAAAGCAAAATCATTGGATAACACTGGAATGGCTCGCTGGCTTACAGAGTGTTTTTCTTGGCAGTCTCAGGATGTCCTGTTCCATAAGGGAGCCCCCTTTTGGCATGCCTGTCTGAATGTGTGTGTGCATGTTTGTCTAGAAACTCTGTTTGTATTTCGATGTGTAAGTGCCTCTATTTCTTGTCTAATAGATGTCTGTACCTGCGGGGTTATTTTAAAGGTATGTATGTTTTTCATCTGCTTTCACTATAAATAAAGTCTGTGGGAAAAAAAAAAGAGCATCTGTGTTCTGTTCATTATGTGATCAGTCTCGACCACACTGGGCCGGCGTTGACCCTCAGGCCTCCGAAGAATCTCACATGTCAGCCGAGAAAGAGGGTCAGCAGGGATACTGAGTCCATCACAACTCCGATTTCCCCGTCTAATGTTTCACATCCAAACGGTTATCACGTTACTGATTTGCTCTCCGCACACTGACATCATCTCCATTTCAGATTCCAAGTTAAGCCTTTGCTGTGAGTTGTGAAAATAGCAACACTTAATGCTCTTGTGACAAAGTGTATTTTAACTTAACAGTCTCACCAACTAAACTATAATCTGTGGAGTAAATAATAATAATGATGTGAAACATTTGACACACAAAGTGTGTGTCCATATGAAACATTTTGGGTAACTTACTATGAAATAATAACAAAATTATGATTGAAATTGTGTTTATAAATGCATGTATCAGAATCAGGTTATTGCCAAGTTGGTTTTCACAAGGAATTTGCTGTGGTGTTTTGGTGCAAACCATAAACATAATAAGAGAAAATTGAATTAAAAATAAAAACAAGTATTGCACAATGACATATATATGTGGTATTGCACAACGACATATATGTCGTATATTGTATATTGCGTCAAACGACAAATAGAGGATAGGATAAAGTTGAAATGAATTTTAAAACATTCTATTAACATATGATTTTATGATGGTATTACCCTCAAATATCAGGCTATTAATAAAAAGAAAACTTTACATCGGTGTGTGTGATTAGCGTCTCGAGGTCAGATGTGTGACCTGTGCTAAAGGACCCCTGCTGAGAGAAGTCCTGTTCCCAGAGCAGCCACACCCTGAGCACCACGAAGACGACTATTTCCACCCACCGCACCCCACCCTGACTTACCCCGGGGCTCCGGCTGAAAACCCAACATGCAAATCCTGCCTGTACAAACAGGCTGGGGGACTGATAATTCAAATAATGACACTGCTTTTGTCCTTCCTCTCTTTCTGTCTCTCATCTTTCCATATGCTGCACATGTACTACAGTTGAATCCGGGTTTAATTTCTGGCGCACTGACCCCCTCCACCGCCACCTCCCTCGCTGTCTCCAGTTTTTTTGCCCCTCCCTGTCAGCAGGCTAACCACCGAGGGATGCTGAAATATCACTGACTTCATCCACCGCCCACCCACAAGCCCACTCTGCGTTTGGTTATCCACTTAGTTCCTTTCACACTCTGTCTCATTACATTATGCTGACCAAGTGGATTTTTCTCCTTTCGTTTTTTTTTAATTCAAAATCACATTAAGATCCTTTTGTTTTTCTAAGTAACAGTCAGGGGGTCATATCAGACGAAAGTGAAGTCAGCAGGCAGGATGTACGGCACAGGAAAAGTTGCTTACCAAAGGAAATGAATGAGCACATCATTGTTGTATTTGCACAATAGAATGAGAGTTGATTACAAGAATAATTTAAACGTCACAGAGTATAATATTGAAACAATAAGAAGCACCATTTGCTTGTGACGTGCAAGTCACAAGCAAATCTTTTAAGCTCTACATGTAACTTTTTACAGTGTCCAACAGTAGCTAACGTTAGCTAAGAAATGGGGTCCGCCAACTTCAACAATTAACCGGCACCCACCACAACACAGAGTCCATGTTGTATTTACGTTATATACATTTTGTTGAGGAAACACTGACATGTATTTTGATACTGTAGTTTTAGCTGGCTAACGTTAGCTAACATTAGCTTGCCTTCAAATTGCTAGCTAGCAAACACCACAAAATACTAAATCGAGTGCATAACATTAGCTAACTCATCCAGACTCCAGGGCCTGGTTTTGAGATTGCTGTATCAGCCAAGAAGCAACAAATGCCAGATTCATGCAGCATAGATTTGTTACAGCTAGCTGGGTGGCCAACGAGCTAACCATAACCAAAGCTAAGTTTAGCCGGCTAGCTTTAAAGCTATGCTGCATGGTTGCTTTGTAACATTAGCTGATGAAATAATCTGCAAACATGAAGCTAATTAGCATAACGGAGCCAGTGGTCCAAATTAAATATAGGTAGTTTTCAAGGTATGCTGTGATATTTAAATTGATGTTTAGTGTACTGTGTGCATTTGCTTATCTACGATATTGGGGGAAAAAATGCAACTGGACAGAAAATCTCACCCTTTTTTTTTTGTTATTTTCAAGAGACTTTTTCACATGTACGTCCATGGTGGAGGTGTCACTGATTTTTAAGCTGCATACTGCTGCTCTCTTCTTGCTAAGTCATCGACAGCATAACCCTTGATTTCAATTTTTATCATTTTTGGACTAGCCACCTCCATGATAACTGCCTTGTGCATTGGCCTCTGCTGGTCTGCTGCTACTTAGTAGGTTGCCAGAAATTAATCATGTTTAAAAAACAAAACGTAACTTCTCAATATCTCAATAGCGTTCTTTTGAGTCATCTGTGTCAAGTCTATGGCCCAGTCCCAATACACCCCTTGTCCTTAACCCTCTGTTTTGTGCATTTACACCTAGGGGTAGGGTGTCCCGGTTCTTGTCGGAATAGAAGGGTAGGGTGTTAAGAGCATTACAGATGTATTTTCTTCGTTAATAAGGAACTAAAACTTACAATAGCCATTGTATTACCTTAGTGTAATATTGTATCAATGTAATATGGTCTTTTTCAACAAGCGTAACAAAAGTGATCGCTAGTATGTCGATGTTTCAGCAGCTAACTGGCCAGCTAACGTTACAGCATTTTGATATATTTTAATGTCACATCTCCCCCGTTTGATGGCATATGGTGCCCAAAATTTGACTAAAGTCCAGCAGCGAAATTGCTGCACTTGTTAGTGCTCCCCTAATATCAGTGCAGACTGGCAGGGTAGGAGCAGGGGTTGCTGACGTTATCTTACAGAGCACTGTTTGATTGATTGATTGATTGATAGTGTGAAAGTTGTTTACGAGTGGCAAGTGGCCTGACCAAGAGAAATCGCCACAGCACAAGATGGCATATATGCAATGGTTGTCCGATTTTATAGAGGAATTTTTCAACCACTACCCCTTGGTCTCTGAGGGGCGAGGTGGCATCTGAAAATCAGGGGTAGCTATAAAAATTTTCAGTGATTTGGCCTAGGTCAAGTCTCAAGTAATGAGTATCAAATCAAAGTCAGCTTGAGTCTTTTATCATTGTTAGTCAAGCGAGTCTCAAGTCCTCAAATTTGTCAAGTCATGATTCCAGTTCCCCACTTCTGCTTTCTGTGTGCGGATATCTCTTCATGCACACATGTTTATATGTGCACATCATAACTGTGGTTACTGTAAAGTCTCAGCTCTTAAAGCCTTTGTTTCCTTTATTGTGGCTTTGGCATGCTGAGATCAAACGGGCTTATCAGCGTCTTCAGACTCTTCGTAATTCGCTCCATCTGAGAGGAGAAATATTATTGGTCTCATTTAAATCAGATCCCAATTCAGAGAGATTAAATGTCACTCGGCTGGCCTCTGTTGTCGAGTGATTTACGATGATTTAAATATTTCATTCAAACAGTTACTATCTGATGATGCACTGCTCCACAGATTGAATTTGACACAACAAAACACGTCTCCCTGCGCTGTGCTAAACTAAATTATGTGTGGGTATTTTAACAGAGCATAGTTAGGCAGGAGCATCTGCTGTTCCTGCCCACGCAGTGCCAACATGGCAGACAGCCTAATGGTTGGTGCCAGGTGGCAATGCCAGGGCACCGTGACGAAACACACACACACACATCTGTAGCTCTTCCGCCTGCATTTTTCTCAACAAGTTATGTTTTTTTACAATTGCTTACATCCTATTGTTCAATTATTACAAATATTGGTAATATATCAATGTTATATAGATATTGTAACATGAGACTAGAAATCATTTTAGATTTTGTGTTGTTTTCCTGGTTTTAAAGGCTGCGTTACGATAAAATGATGTAATTTTCTGATGTTATCAGACTGTTTCAGCTGCTCTATCACCGTTTTTTTTTTTTTTTTTTTACAATTTCTAACATTCTTTTGTGCCATCTGTAGTCACAAGTCCAAAATCTCTGTTTGTTGTGGACCATGCCCTTTATACAATTCATGTTTTTTCTGAATATACACCTGACCAAAATGCTAATTTTTTCCTACATACAAGCTTAACCTAATACCACAATTGTCTTGATTACAAATGTAATCAAATATATTGATTTTGTATTGATAACGAGACATGAGATATTGTGTTAGATTTTGTCCTTTCCTGGTTTTAAAGACTGCATCACAGTGAAATAATCTAGGTGTAGTAGTAATTTATTTTGGTCCTTGTTAACGATTTTTCATGAAGAATGCTCAGAATAAAGAATAAATAACGTCCAGGCATTTAATTAAAAGGAAAAGACAAAGTATAGACCGAAGAGGTGTAGACTGAAGCTGAAGCTTACTATACCTATGAATAACTCATTTACTGCAAAGTTAAAGTGACAAGAAAAATTCCAACATATTTCATACAAAATAATAAACAGACCCTAGTTTTAGTTTTTGTTCTACTTCCATATTTTATTTTTATTCTAAATTCGCATAGTGATCTACA
Source organism: Epinephelus moara (assembly GCF_006386435.1). Taxonomy (NCBI): domain Eukaryota; kingdom Metazoa; phylum Chordata; class Actinopteri; order Perciformes; family Serranidae; genus Epinephelus; species Epinephelus moara. The sequence goes on along the minus strand of NC_065508.1, from coordinate 21,935,921 downwards.
CCATTTAATTCCTTATCACAACCACTTTACAAGTTAACCCCTTCAACAGATACACATCTATACTCTATATTTATTTGTTTCTCTAAACACACCTATTCCCCTAATGTCAAACAGCCTCTGAGTACATTTAGGAAGCAAATTATTTTATGCTTTGTACATTATCTGTGCAGTTTTAACATCAACTAGATGACAACATTTTAAAGCTTAAGAGTTAATAAATACAGCACTGGTGGTTTCATGATAATTTGATCAATTTATATTTTTATAGCTCTTTTCTGTAGCAAAATAGGTAATGTATGAAACTATGAGAGCACAATATAGTATCTATAGTGACCCCTGGTTCTGTAATTTTCGAGACTGTTATAGCTGTTCTTTTACTTTTTTTTTTATTATTTACAATCGCTAACATCCATTTATGCAATCTGCAGTCACATTTTCAAAACTCTAAACCCAATAAGCACAACGTCTGTCTCGTGGACTGTACCTTTAACAAAATGCATGTTGTTTTCACAAAATGCGCAGTCAGTTAATTAAAATGTTTTAATTTTCTTTACATACAAGTTTAATACCACAATTATGGATCTTAGTCTTAATTATGGAACCATGTCTTATTTGCTCACAGCATGCCAAAAAATTAAAGTTCAAAACCCTGAATATAGTATAAAGTCTCCACGTTTCTGAATGAAAAGATCATTGAGGTCAAGACAGAGATGCACTTCCTCCTACAATGTAAAACATTTAATGAATTAAGGAACGTTTATTTCACCAAGCTCAACTCTGTAATTTCAAATTTAAAGGGCTTGATGCCCTTTCAAGATGTAAAATACTCCGAAGGAGAAGGAGACAGGGCATGTCTTGCTGCCAAGTATGTATCAGCATGCCACAACCTGAGAGACAGTGAATGACCAACACACACACACACACACACACACACACACACACACACTCAAACGCAAAATGTGTGTTTATTGATTTCTACTACTGTCTTTGTTCTTTTACATATTTACCTATTTTAGTTTATTTAATAAATTGTACATATACTTTTTCTTTTTTTATACGGCATTATTGAAGTGTGAAATAAATAAATAAAAATAAATAAATAGATTTAAAAAAGACCAACCACAGCTGATCCCATTCTCAATTTGAGATAAAACCAGGTGCTAAAGTTCTTTTAATAACATGGACATATATAGTAAAAAGGGGACTTTTTGGATTGATTGTGTTTGAAACAGAGTTGATCGTGTAGATTAGAACAGGACTCTATGTTGTAGTGTGTTTCCCCTTCTATACCTTTTTATTTCACAGATTTTTTTTACAACTCCTTACAAGTGTCCATACCTATACTTCAAAATTGTCTCTTAAATTTTTGACAAAGAGGAACACACACAAACCCCACAACTGGCTGAAAAGTTAATTTTCTGCTCAAAACCACTTTTTTGAAAAAATTAAATACCAACTTTAAATTAAAAAAAATTTAAAAAAAAATCTCTACATACACAAACTTTTTCAGAACACCAGCACAGTGTTGTTGATCACACAGTAAATTGTAGCACAGTGATTTTCAAAGTACTAACAAATGATGGCATTACAGAATCTACAATGCTTTTTATGTGTCAGTTTTATTTGCATTCAATAAACAATATGAAATCCACTGGGATTTTTTATAATTCAGTTTCCTCAAACTGTAAACCACTCCACATTTTTGTGGAATGTCGAATGTGTGCGTTTATTAGCAACATCCTAACTAAAAATGAACGGCTCAGCTTTACTTTATAAAATTTACAAAAGAAAAAATATTAAGTGATGGGATTAAGATATGATAAGAAAAGAATAATTCTTTATTCATCCCACAGCAGGGACGTCTGCAACATGTTGGCAGCATAGGGACAGTGCAAACATGAAGCATCAGTGGGAAAAAATACAAGTACATACTGGTTAAAAAGAAACACACAGATCAGTACAGCACGTAAATTGTAACTGTAACAAACACAAAGCAATATAATAGATTAAGAAGGCTGCCTCTGTGATTGGCTGCAAACTGGACTCATTTGAAGCAGTGGTGGAAAGGAGGAATTTGAACAAACTGTTATCCATCATGGATAATCCTGAACACCCTCTTCACCTCATACTGGACAGACAGCAGAGCTCTTTCTCCAACAGACTGATACAGCTTCACTGTCACAAGGACCGAAACAGGAAATCATTCCTCCCCGAAGCAAAGCATCATTTAATACCTCATCTCTGTCTGACAGAAAGCACTCAGAGCTACTGTTGCTCCTCTATAGCTTAATAGTTACATCCCAAGCATTTGTTTGCACTGCTGGTCATAACCAACTGCACATTTGTAGCTATTTTGCACAATTTTTAAAACCTCTACCTCACTTCTCACTGTGTTGTGTATATAATTGATCTTCTAGTTTTACTCCTGTAATTTTGATATTTTAATTTATTTCTGTATGTTAAATAAACAACATCATACACTAAAAAATACCTCTACAAAAATGCAAATCAGCAACTCGTCACAATCCAATGCCACTCCTGGCTTTATCTGCCATTATTTAAAAGTTTTATAGACAGAGGTATGAATACATTTTTAAATCTGTTTGGTCTGCACCGAGGCGCTTTGAATCTTCGACCAGAGGGCAGCTGCTCGGACTCTGTTTGCAGAACATGAGAGGAGTCATTAATGATCTTATTGGCTTGACTTAGAGTCGCCTGTCCAAAAATAGACTGCATGGAAATGTGCTATCTGACACCTATTATTTCCATGCAGTGTGGATCAATCAGTCAATCAATCAGTGATGGAAGCATAGATGTTGCACCTGAGTGATGATTGTAAACCATAAAAAAACAAAAGCTAGATATCATGAATAGACTGGCTAACAGTTGCTGCAGGAAAAGCTTTATTAGCAACTTGAAATTGTTGCCAGTGGTCAACAAAAAAAAAATCCAACATACATGGTGTTTGGTTCCAAATGTGTAAAAATAAAATACACAAATACAGTTTTGAAAAAAGGCACAAAAGGGAAAAAGAAATCACAACAGTGCAGAGTTTCAGGCAGTCCTGGTCCAGCTGCTCCTCTTCCTCATCCTAACAGTTTTTATTTCTGTCTCTGCTCCTCCAGGGTGTTTGGTTAATAAAAACAAAAAAATTACCTTGTTGATATATATTTCCATTTAATTAAACAAACTGGACAGCCCAGCTGTTGAGCTGCTGTTGTTGCAGAAGTACAGACTTTAACTTTTACTCTCATTTAAATCTCACATGAAAAAAACACCTGTGCCATAGTTAGTTTTGTTTATCTGTTATTTGTAAGTGTCTGTTTCATATATGATTATTATATCTTCTTGTTTTGTCTGTTATACTCCCATGTTCAGGAGAGAAATATTATTTGTAAAAGAATAGATTTGAAAGTCTACAGGGGAGGTTTTCACCATAAGCCCTTTGAGATATCTTACCACTCCTGTTTCCTACCATTCCCTGCCACGTTTATTTTTATATACTTGTTTTTTCTCCCATCTTGTGTGCTAATACAATTCAAATTCAAGATCCATAATGTTACAGGGTAGGAAAACGTTTTGTGGGACTGACTACACACTGTGAAAACAGCATGACTTGTGTTTTGTTAAGTGTGGACCAAAGGATGTTAGTGATTATAAAAACCTGTCTTGTAACACATTTGTGACTAAATGTTGTAATCACAAGCAGCAATGTCATGTTGCTAATATAAACCTTTAACTGCAGCAACTCTGTCACTTAATATTTTTTTTTATCCTGTAAATTCTATAAAGTAAAAATTATTCTAATTATTCTTGATTCAGATCCCATGTAGCTGCCACTAAGGTAGCAGCTACTCTTCGTGGGGTCCACACACAACAAATAAAACAGAAAATAAGACATAAAATATAAAAAGTCTCATTAAGAATGTGTCAAGCCAACAGCTAAACATCACAACACGTGACATTGCATTAGACATAATTCATAAAAAGTCGACAACAACATATTCAAGACAAAAACTAAACATAACATATGACATTGCTCTTTAAAAAGTTGCCTTACTGGGTGCTGCAGTGATCATCTTTGGAAGACTGTGATGCATCGTGATGGCTCAATTCATCACAGAATTGCATAAAGAGATCTTGTGTTTCAGAAATACCAGCATCTTTGCATGCTTTGAAACCCACATCTGAACCAGACTGTGCAAAATCAGGATCACATACAATAGGTGACTCGGGAGTTTTTTAATTTTAAGAAAATGAGCTATGGTTTCATGAAATGTGTTGAAACAAATGAGGGAAACTGTAATGAAGACAATGTGGCTTTGAGTAGAGCATTAGCTGTTTGGATATTTGTGTGATGTAGGTGTGTTAAGAGTTTAGAAAAAGGTAAAAGCTCGTAAGCAACACTCTGCTCCAAATCAGGTTGTGTATTCGTCGTCGTACTTTCATGCACAGTTGAAGAACTCTGCAATCACAACATAAATCACGGTTCAGCTGAATTTAAGCTTCGTCTGGCTTCGTTAGTTTGTGGTGAAGCTTTCAGAGGAAAATATCAGTGACTAAACTTTGTGTACACTGTTCAAAACAAATCACAAATAGGCTGCATGACTTACTTCATGGGTCGAACACAGAAAATCCTTTTCTCCTAATGTGGCTACGTGTCATAACAAGACAGACAGAGAGGAGTCATAATGGCTCGTCATGCTACTCCCGCCTTTTGTGTCCCAGCAGGAGTTCTGCCAGGCAAACTGCGTCATTCAGGTGTGTCATAAATTCACAGGGGAGAACACGACTGTGTCGTAAGACGAGATGGCACAATAATGCAGCAGCATGCCTGAGAGTAGAGTGGGCGTACAGCTCCAGAAATGTACCTAATACTCCAACACACACACACACACACACACACACACACACACAGAGAGTCAGAAACAGCTCTTTGATGTGAGAGGACGTCACTGAGTAAACCTTTGGAATGCTAGTAATCTGACAGTATGGACTCTCCTCCGCAGCCGTGGCAGATTTTATCCTCGGGCGCTGAGTGCAGCTTAAGCACAGCTTTACATGTCAGTGCAGGTTTCTGTGTCATGACATGATGCCATCTCAGAAATATTACTCAGGAATGTCTCACACTGCCTTCCAAGCATACCAGTGATGGGAATATGTGGTCTGCCCTTTCTGCTGGATGCAAATTAGGCAACACTATACAATTACGCTGAAGAACGACCAGTAGATGCAAATCTGAACAAAGGTTTACGTTCAGTGGATGGCACTTGATTTATTGACAGGTGTGGAAAATGCTAATGGCAATAGTCACTTTCCAACTTCAGGTGGTTGCACAAGAGGAAGTCACCCGAGTCAGGAGGATTCTTTCTCAGGGGACGGTGCGTTTTTATGCCTCTGTGCCAGCCGTGACCGGAGGCATTATGTTTTCGGGTTGTATGTACATACGACGTACGTCCTGTTCTTGTGAACACAATATCTCAAGAACAACTCAAGGGAATCTATTCAAATTTGTCAGCAACGTCTACTTAGACTCAACAATAAACTGATTAGATTTTGATGGTCATAGGCCAAAGGTCAAGGTCACTGTGACCTTGTTTGTCTCATTGTTAAAGCGATATCTCAAGGACACCTAAAGGGAATTTTTTCAGATTTGGCACCAACATCCTCTTGGACTCAAGAATGAACTGATTACAATTTGGTGGTCAAAGATCAAGGTCACTGTGACCATGAGTTTGTCTCATTCTTGTGAAGGCAATATTTCAAGAAGACCTTGAGGGAGTTTTCTCAAATTTGGCACAAATGTCCACATAGACTCCAGGATGAACTGCTTACAATTTCGTGGTCAAAGGTCAAGGTCACTGTGACCATGCATCCCTCTCATTCTCGTGAACGTCATATCATATCATTTCCAGTTTTTTTTTTACATTTTTTAAGCCAAAGAACAAATTATCAGCACAAATTTCATTTTACATCAACACATTCTCATTCCAACCTTGTCACATATTGACGCTTGCTCAGTACTTTCCACGTCCATACAAGATGTGTGGTGCGTTGGTTGTTGATGTTCTGGGATGCCGTGCCAAGTTCTGCCTGTTACATCCATTGTCTTTTTTCAAAATGCACTTCCGTTTTCACAGGAAACTTAACGTTAATAAATGCACTACGTCAGTAAAACACCACGAATTGAGTTGAATTTTTTTTTCCTTCAGCAACAAAAACATGACGTTAGGTTTGCAAAAAAAGAGCAGGGTTTGGCTTTAGAATCTTATGGGACGAGATCACCGCTCTCTCTGGAAAAAGTCTGTTTGTTGGACCCATCCACCACCCCTCTGCCCGCCCCAGTCGGACTTTCGGCACCTTAACTTTCGGCCTTGTCCTGCCGCATTTCACCCTGACGCCATCGGGCGCCATTAAACTGTAATGGCAACCGGCCGTGTATCATGCCAACATTAAAGGACACCTTTTTTTGTTGGTTTTTGTGACGCTGCAAGTCACTGTCCAAGCGCCAGATTTTGATGACTTCAGAGAGAGACCGGGCTCTTTACATAGAAGAGTTTTCTCAAATTTGGCACAAACATCCACTTGGACTCAAGGATGAACTGCTTATAATTTGGTGGTCAAAGGTCAAAGGTCAAGGCTCACAAAATATATTTTTGGCCAATATTTATTCATTCAAATTCTAATTTTGACAAAATTTCACACAAATGTCCGATAGAATAAAATGATAAAGTGATGACATTTTATAGCCAAAAGGTCAAAGGTCAACAACATTTGGTCAGATACTGAATTGGTGACACTAATCTTGGGTGTCCACCTTGAAACTGTGCTGCCAGCTGTGAAGCATCCATGCTTTCACAGACATGCATGTAAACTGAAAGTGCAACTTGACTGGTGTGCGGGGGTGTACAGTGGCAAGGCGGTAATTCTAGTTTTAACTAATGCCATGGCATTCCATCCAATAGTGGTCAAGACAGCTCAGGTAAAACCAAAACTGTTAGCTCATTGTAGTCTGACTCACCAGACTCACTCACTCTTTCTTTGCGACGTTTCCTGGTATGTTTTTTGTATGTTTTAGAAAACCTGTTCGGCCACTGCGGACAAATATAAATGCATTTTCAGACCACTTTGTTTCAGGTTGTTAATGACCCCTATACCCAATGAGGTACAACCAAAATATTACAGCTCACAGATCGAACATTTTATTTCTCTCCAAAATAAAAGTCCTGCCATTCCTGCTACCACAGAGGCACTTTTGTGCGTGTGTGTGTGGGACTAAGATTTGGATCATGCAATAAGGCAAATCTGCTCTGTTCTTTCTGTGAATTGTTGTAAAGATCTACAACGAATAAAACAACTTGTGAATACACCTTGGAAAAGCTCAGATTCCGCTAGCAGGACTTTTGTGCCTGATGTTTATCTGTTTTCTGACACGGCCAGTCGGAGTTGATTTGCCACATCTTTTTACCCTTGCAGTCCTCTGTGGTTTTAACAGGTCCAGTGAGCTCCTCCACAGCTCAAGTTTAGTCAGGCTTCACCTCTTGGGCACCGATTATCAAATTATGTTTGTCTTTTTTCTATGAGAAGTTGAATCACACAGTCAGCATTCTGTTACTGTTTTTTCTATGCTTGCAGAGAGTTGCCATTTTGATGACAGTGCTCGACGCACCACGTCCAAAACAAGAGAGGGGTTCGCCAAAACCAGTAGGATTCTTCCCCTTGGGATCATTAGTGTGCACAGTCAATGTGCGGGTTAATAGAACAAGTTTGAAAAATATGCATATTTGCTGTCTTTTTCAAGAGTTATCCATTGTATTAGATTGGTACATCCTAATTCATTAAGAACCAAAGAAAAAAAACGTCCCTCCAAACTGAACATTTTGTTTTGATGTTGAACAAAATACAGAAATCTATCAGGCACACCACAGTACCCCCTGTGTCTGTATACCGCCATCAAAAACATATGACATTACTATTACCAGCTCAAGCTCTCAGCCTTTATGGCATTGCAATCAGGGCTAATTTTAGTCTTGTCCACATACTCTGCATGAGGTCTGTTTACCGCATGCAGCGCGGTTGTAAGCAGCGTGCCCATCAACGTGCTGCAAACAACCACAAAGAGCAAACAAAACCAGACACATCCATGCCAGACTACACAACAAACACACTGTGCTCCCAGCTCATCTGGACTGACTTTTCTGCAGGGATATTCCACCAAAGGACTTTTACTGCTTTAACAACCTCACCTGAGCCTCACAAAAATACTTTAGCTGTGATAATCACCATGTCTATCCTTCACCTCCACTGATCCTTTCAATACCAAAAAGGGGGACTTCTTTAAGAGGAGACAGGACTCTGCAGACAGCAGGGTGTCTATAATTAGTGCCACATACTGACAGGGTTTTACAAAAAACTTTGATTGATTATAAAGATATATCAGTGCTTGACTTTATTTTCTAATCTAATCACTGTCCTGATGGAAATTAAATTTCTTGAAGGAAATTAAACGTTTACGTACTTATTTCTCTTTTAACAGCCCAGTCAGCAGAATCAAATGCTGGCATTGTTTGTTTCAGCAAACCACAGCTGTGTTACATTTGTATGTTTCATGTATATCATATTAACATTTCTTAAGTGACGTTGTTTCAGATGACATGTATTTGAACTGGATGGTGTTACACCCACGTGAGATGGCTGCCAAGCAGCAGACAGCAGCAGACCAGTGTTTAAGACTAGCATTCAACAAAAGTAGATGCTTTTAAACAACAGGTTTTGACATTTCCATCTGTATCTGTTGCAACCAAACCAGGTATTTTTTAACAGCATATTGAGACATTTTCCGCCATGTTTGTTGCAACCAAACTAGCCATTTTTTAACAGCATGTTGGAATATTTTCAGCCATTTTCGATCGCTACCAATCTGGGATTTTTTCAAAGGCATGTCGGAACGTTGCCAGCAGTGTTTGTTGCAACAAAACCAGGTATTTTTAACGTCATGTCAGGACATTTCCAGCCGTGTTTCTTTTTGACAAAACTGCATATTTTTAACAGTATGTTGGGATATTTTCAGACATAGTTGATGCAACAAAAGCATGCATTTCTTAACAGCATGTTGGAACATTTTCAGCCATTTTCGACTGCGACAAAACCGGGCATTTTTAATGGCACGTCTGGACATTTCAAGCTTTGTTTGTTGCAACAAAACCAGGTATTTTTTCACATCATGTCGGGACATTTCCAGCCATGTTCTTTTGACAAAACTGCATATTTTTTAACAGTATGTTGGGAAATTTCCAGCCACAGTTGTTGCGACACAACCAGGTATTTTTTAACAGCATGTTGGGACATTCTCAGCCTTTTTTGATTGCGACCAAACTCAGAATATTTTAAAGGCACGCTGTAACATTTCCAGGCTTCTTTGTTGCAACAAATTGGGTATTTTTTAACGTCATGTTGGGACATTTGTGTCCAGGTGTGTTTTTTAAGAGTATGCTGGGACATTTTCAGCCATAGTTGTTGCAACTAAACCGGTGTAAGTACCGACTGTGTCCGGGCTGCCAGATTTGTCCTGGGTCCTGCGCTAACTGATGACGTCATGCATTATGATTGGCTTTATGGCAGACACAAATCCTGATTGATTGTAGCCATGGTTATGACTGGAAGTTTGAGGAAATTGTTGTAGAGAGTTTGAGGAGAGAAATAAAAATAATAAATCGGAAATTTTCTCTTCAGCTGTATGCTGAATGAAATATTAAAACATTAACCTGACAAGCGGCAAACATTAACGAGATCGGCTTGGTTCGGATTAGCCTTCTTACGAGATCGGCTCAGTTCAGATTAGCCTTCTTTTAAGTTAGCATTAAGCTAATGGCTAGCAGCTAATCATAAAACAACTAAAAAGAAGAGAAATGCATAAGAAACATAACTGTTTCTGTTAGATCGGCTCGGGGTCGGAGGGTGTTTCACAAATCAATGTACAATGTTTCACAAATCCAGGGTTAGTGTATCATACACTATATTTATGTGTAGGCTATCTGTATACAGTATGAAAAATAAATAAACATAACAGCATGTCATTGTAAGTTGGTGGTACGTGTTATTTTCAATATAGTGTCTCAATTCAACATAGAAATTAAAATTTTCCCAATTTTTCTCCATCCTTTTCAACTCGCCTGCCACTAACGCTGTTTTCCCTCTCGCATAACGCTGTTTCTCTCACATTCAAATGCAGCCACTCAGCCAATGCCGTTTGTCTACGCACCACTCAGCCAATGATAGTATGTCGCGTCATCAGAAGTCGCGGGACCCCGGACAAATCTGGCAGCCCGGACACATTCGGTACCTACACCGGGTATTTTTTAACAGCATGTTGGGACATTCTCAACCATTTTTGATTGCGACGAAACTGAAAATATTTTTAAGGTACGCTGCGACATTTCCAGGCTGGTTTGTTGCAACAAATTGGGTATTTTTTAATGGCATGTCGGGACATTTAGAGCCATTTTTGTTGCGACCAAACTGAGTTTTTTAAAGTTGAACCCAAAGTTAACTCAAAAGTTAAACTTGTCAGTCTCAAACACAGCTTTGCTGAGTCAATGCCCGGCGCTGAGTGCCGCAAACACTGCAACAGATGTTGTTGTTTGTTGGTCTCGAACGTCGCTCTCCAGGGTCAATTTGGTGTTTGCTGGACCCATTTACCTCTCTTATGTCAGTTGCTCTGAGCATCTAATAATGACACAGATGGGTTTACACTGGATTGGTTGGAAAGCCTGGTGCGTCTTAGTCAGACGCCTAATGGTGCCCCCAGCATCATTATTGTGACGCCGAGGGCAGCCTTCTGACGCAGAAGGAAGGGTTCGGCGGTTAGGTCACTAAAAAAACCAGCCAGCATTGAGCAGCACAAGCATGGCAGTAAGAGGGGGTTGGCGGTTCGGTTTAGGCAAAAAAAATACTTGGTTATGGTTAGGATAAGATCACAAATGCGGCAATGGATGTTGTTGCTTGTTGGTCTCAAGCAACGCCCTCCAGGGTCAAAGTCCGGTGTTGTCCACCAGTTTAGAAACCAGTGTCAAAACATTATTAAATATATGGTTATGCCTGTGAGCTTCAGCTTCAATTCTGTTGCACAATTTATTCATCTCCTACTTTGAGGCATTGTGTCGGGTTAGACATTTCAAACACGGTTTGCTGTTTAATTGTTCCCACACAGATCTGAGCCAAAATCCAACACAGCTGACCTGACGTATGGCAGAGACCGTGAGAGGAGTGGCACAAAATAAACAGGGATTTGCTCTGCAGCCCATAATGTCTTTCGGAGAAAACACTCCCTCACCTCCTCCAGTATGTTGATGTAAATTCTGCTGTCACTTTTTCACTAGATGTTGCTGTTGGATCTCGGCTCTGATCAGATAGCTTATTGTGATTATTTGTGTCAGTTACAGGCTGCTGTACCGTTAAATGAGAACACCTGCCATTTTAACAGTTTACAGGGCAACTGAGCGTCACAAAAACAGATACTGTTTTCTGAAGTTATTGGTGCTTATTGTTCACATAAAGAACGTTCAGATTACGATAAAAGAACAATCCACAAGTCTTTATCCTGCGATAAACACCAGTCAATCATTCAAGGAAAAAAGAAAACATTACATCAAGACGCTGACAGCTTTCGCCCTCCGTTTTAAATTAATGACCTTCCATATTGACAGAGTCCAAACATGAGAACACAGCGCAGTCAGTTGATATGCAAAGTGATTTTTGAATGAACACAACACTGACCTCAAGTCATCACACAGACCCACAACAGAGCTCCGAGACTTTCTGACAGTGTCTAGTCTGTTCTTTTGTAAACATAAACAAAGCTAAACAAAACAGAGAACACACACAGAAAACAGATTCTGTTACCCACTGCAGCTGGTTTTGATCACCGGGCAATCAAAGTAAAACAAACGATCAGATGGAATTGAGGCAGAGCTCAAAGTAACGCCGCCCTGCAGGGGGCCCGTCCCGAGCCTCTTGGGGGAGAGGTTTCAGGCAAACCCCCACAATAAAAGAAGCTGTGGTAGAGAATGACCTTCTCGCTCCGAAACCGAGGATGTAATGGGAATTTCATCTGCAATCATTGTCACTTTTACTAAATTATGGTGGAGATCAAACATGGTTCAACTGTTCAAAGACTCTTTTAGGAAAAATCTCATCAATACTGATGTCGTGCTGCAGCTGGAGAAGTATATTGAAGGAAATCAGCAGGAAGCGATTCTTGAAGATTACGTTTATTTAAAGGTCCATTGTGTGGGATTTAGTGGCATCTAGTGGTGTGGTTGCAGAACTGGAACTTCTACTGCGTGCCAAGCGAGTAGGGGAACTACGTAAATGGAAATGACCCTATCTAGAGGCAATGATTGATTCGTTCCGTCTGAGCTGCAGAACAATAACATGGCAGACTCTGTAGAAGACAGGCTCCCAGGAAGTGCCCTGGGCTTTGAAGCCAATTTGAAATAGTGGCCAACAGTTAAACCTCATCCAAAACTCTGCTGCCAAAATCTTGACTGGGACTGGAAAACATGACCAAGTCACACCAATCCTGGCTTCCCTATACTCGTTACCTGTTACTTTTAGAATTGATTTTAGGATTTTATTGATCACTTACAAAGCAAACAACGCTTTTATTGCCCTATGTTCCTCCTGGCACCCTGAGATCCTCAGATGCATCTTTTCTTGTTGTTCCGAGGTCTGAAGTAATTCACAAAGGTGACAGAGCCTTTGCAGTTAGAGCTCCATGACTTTGGAATGACCTGTCAGAGGAGATCAAGGCTGCAAACTCAGTCTCATCTTTTAAATCACTTCCGAAAACTTGTTTAAAGTTGTCTTTCAGTGATTTTAACTGCTTTATAATTGTGTGTCTGTCATGTGATGCTATTGGGCCCAAAAAGATTTTTACCATAGCATCACATGCCGAAAGAATTCTCTGTAAATCAAAGGATTCATTGTTTGAGTGCCACAACCCTCGCAAAAAGACTTGTTTCACCTTTGAGATTTGATCTGTGCGGTCTGAAATACTTTCAAAAGTCTAGAAGAGCTGCAGAATTGAATAATTTTATCCCGATTCAAGTTAGTGGAGGGCTAAACCAGAAACGCATTCTCATCCCAAGTCGTCACTCATCAGAACTTTGTCAGTAGACTTTCACATCTACATATTATGCGGTATCCTCTTGAGTCTGCTGTTGACTTTCCAGGATGTTGCTTCCGCACTGGGACATCAACAAAAGCACATGTTAGGTTTAGAAAAAAACTTCATGGTTTGTCCCTACATTCATACAGGAAGCAAACACCGAGCTCCTGGGTGAAAGTCCGGGGTTTGTTGGACCCATCCACCACGCCTCCAACCTGCCCTATAGGGACTTTCCAGCTCCTTATATTACGTTGTTGCTGGCAGTGTTTCTGTGGTGTATCATACCGCTGCGACAGGTGCCTCTGGCTGCATTATGAACTGACGCCACCTGTCTGCGTATCATACTGTAACGACAAGTGCCATCCGACCATCCAGTGGCGTACCATAACACTGTGAAAAGTTCCATCCAGCATAGGTGTCTGACTCCAAATCATCCAAATCAAAGCAGTGGTATTTGAAGGCTCCGGAATGAGAACGGACTGGTAGAATTGGAAGTATCGGGACCAGCTAGTGGAAGTCTGTAGTGCACCTGCTCTATGGGCCAAATAATGCAGAAGATCCAGGTAGTTTTACACCCAGGAGGTTGAAATATTTTGGAACAGTGAGCAGAGCCCCGCCTCAACACTGACTAGGTGCGTTAACCTCCCCCTCCTCACTTTCACTGGTGGTTTCTGAGGTGGACGGTGTGTCAGAGTCTCTTGCTCGAATAGTTACAAAACAAGTCAGAAATACCGGTAGAAATACAGCTGATTGGCCAATACGTGAAACAAAAAGCTAGCACACATGATTGCACATGATTCATGGATAACAGTTAACTTTTCATTAGCCTCTTTTACACTGCCTGTTTAAGGCGGGAAATTTGCGCTGTAATGCCACCTCGCTGTGCTGTATATATCTAACCTTTAAGTCACCATGGGAGGTAGTAACAGTGCTGCAACAGTGTCTTACTAAACAGGACAGCTTCAAGATGGGATCACGTTTTGACGATGTGTTATGTGTGTGACCAAACGCAGGAGATTTAAAACATAGCTGTTAGCAGTTAGCAGCTAAATCAAGGGGAAAAAAACAGCCACCATAAATGTCTGCAAATTAGGAAAGCAATGAGATTCAGGAGCTCTTTACTTTCTGAGAAGAGGACAAGACCAGCCGCCATAAAACAGGGACGGTAAATGGTTGTTACTGCCATGTTATGCCATTGTTGTTGTTTATAAAGTGCTGCTGATGTGTTTGTTTTATGTCACACCAGAGGCTGACGCTGTGGTGCTACGTCACACCTGTCATGCCTCTTTTGATTTTGCAAAGCCTTGATGCAGTGTATAATCACACACTGGGGCAGAACGATGCTGTTGTTGATTGGTTTTGTGTAAAATTTGGGTCTAATTGAGTCTTTATATTAACTTTACATAAGTAAGTCACATGTGCAAATTATTTCATTCACAACATAAAGACCTCATCGGGGTCACGGACCCCTGTTGAAGACCCAGGTTATAAGCCATTTCTGCCAATAGATGCCCCTAAATCCCACACACTGGACCTTTAATACGCACTTACAACACCTCCTGTTTACCCCACTATCATCATGAATAATCGTGCCCTCAGATTCTGAAAAACACTGACCTAAAGAGTGAAACTGTTTCCCTCATATCACTGTAAAAATCCTACAGATGACTTGTTTCATTGTTGTGCAGTCAAAGCGAGTCATCTGCTGCTATCTGACACGAGTGTGTCCTATCTGTACTGAATTAGCTTTTTAAAGTCCCCCTTCACTCAAAAATGTGTTCTGCTTATCGTTACTTCTCCTGATGCTTCATCTTCACTGTGCACAATGGTGGTTTATGTGCAGAGTTTGACACTAGAAGGTTGTTTTCACATTCATCCACAAAGGGGGGGAAGTTTCTTTGTACCCACCTTAAACACGTGCGTAGGAGCAGGATTTTATGACATCACAAGTTCGTAATCCAGTCATGGTCTAACATGAAATTTACATGAGTATGATGTGGAAACTTGACACTGAGAACTTATTTACAGTGAAGCAGTAAAACTTTCAGATTCTGGATTTGATGGAGTTGAAATAATTGATTACAGTTTGTATTAAAACAAGTCTGGCTGTGATCTTTAAAATTGTTTAAATTTTATCAAATGAAAAGGAAGCAAAATGTTTCTGATATTAAGAAATTAGTTGGAATTCAGCTGAGGTGCACTGAACTGGATAAACTCAGATTTTTAATATAGTTATCACCACTTTTGTTGTTAAATCTTCAGATGAAAAATTTTATTAGATTATCTCAAAATCAGTGTTTGTCTATCCCCCGTTATCTACTTTGGAAACCGAAATGCAAAACAACTGCTTTGGAATCTCCAAATCACATTATCTTTTAGCTGAGGAATCCTCTGAGTCTTCTTCACTAAAATCTAATGCCTGGACATCAGCTTTACTAGAGGATTTCTCTTCGGAGAACCAGGAAAGCCGCATAAGCACACACAAAATGTTAATTCTCGGCTCAGATTGCTGGATGCATCCATGTGACACCAGGAAACCCAAACGAGTACGAGAAATAGCTCCATCCTGGACCTGTGTATTTGGTGTGCACAGGAGAAAGGGACCTGTCTTCATTGTTTTTGGTAATTTGATGATGTGAAAGAGTTCTGGAGGGAGATTAAACAAGCTCTGGAGAATATATTAGGCATTTGACCCAAAGCTTTTCATTTCAAGTTTACACCCTGATGAACATCATACACCCAATAAAGACACTGCTGTCTTAGATCTTTGTTTACTGCTTGCAAAGAGAGTTATCTCACTCTCTTGGAAAACAGCCAGTAAACCAAATTTCATTAACTGGTTTAAAGAATAGTCCATTAACTCTGCCTCTGGAAGTGATTTGTATTTGTATTTTTATGTTTCTGCCTTTCAGTCACATTTTGCTGGACACAATAAGTTACTAGCTATCATGCAATCGTTCATATATTTATATCAAATTTGTATTTTATATTTTTCATAGGAATCATTATTCATGCATTGTTTTTACTTTTTAATCACCTTACATTAGCACTTACAGTGACAGCTCTCAACACTTCACTGCTGTTTTTATTCCGTTTCTATTCTTTAATCCTGTGTCATATCTGGGTGATTCAATTGTCATGACCTCTGTGTCCATGTCAGAAAAAAGAAAAAGAAAAACATGTTTCTTTTTTCATTTTATTCCACACTTAGCTGACACCAAAAGGAACATATAAAAATGAAATGATAGATCAGTCATTATTTTTATTATTTAAAAAGTGTCCTTCTAAGTGTGGTTTTTGCTATATTTCTTTTGTTACCGAGCCAGATTTTGACCTTCAATCTTGTTTAATTCTGATTTTAATATTAACTTGAAATACAAATGACATATAAATTCCCATTTTAATGAAATGCATTATGTGTTATAAGATATATCAGCATTTTTTTTTCATTAAAACAACACCTGTACCTTGGGGTTACTGTCATTTTCACCACACTGTACAAAATATCAATTCAGGGAGTGTTAGTTTACTTGTTGACCTACAGTCATGTGAGAGGAGAGCACATGACTTCATAGAGGGAACTGAAACATGACAAAATCAAAAAATATGTCTACTGGCTGTCACTTTCAGACTTTCAGCTCATATTATATTATATATTATATTGTGTAATTTGTGTATATTTAATGCTATCTCTCTCTCTCTCTCTCTCTCTCTCTCTCTCTCTCTCTCTCTCTCTCTCTCTCTCTCTCATGCCATTTATTATGATCTAAGACTGGACTGAAGTGCTTCAATAACACAGTCAGATATTAGGATGAATGAAAAATGGCTTTCATGTCCTGAGGAGGATTTCCTTTTCCTCTCTGCCACCTACTGGTGAGACCAGGCTGTTGTAGACAGACCCTGCAGTAAATTACAGGGACATAATCTGATTATGACTGGGTGGAACCCACTACAGTCTTCAGACTTCACCTCTTACAGTAGCCAAAAATAGGTCTTTTTCACAGCAGACATTGTGACTCGTCAAAGTAGGAAAAGCACAGGTGTTACTAATAACATTAACGATGGCTCTGTTTTATTCAAGTATCTCCATAGCAGGTGTCACACACTTAAATTTAATGCTTTTAAAGAGCTTTTTTAAGTTAATTTTTGACCAGATTCAAAACAGATTTTTGGGTAAATCATCTTTTTCTTATTCAAGCATTGAAGGTAAGTGTAAAGTTATGTATGTAGTCTTGTGCAGAGGTAGGTTTTATTTAGGAATATCGTTGTTAGAGTGAGATAAGGCTAATCCACATTTTGCCAAAGTAAAAAGACAGTAGGTTCAGGTAAAAAAACTGTAATATCAGAAACTTTCACACAGAAGTGCTTGACTCATTTTGACACATGGACATTAAAGGATGGATAAATTAAACCAGATAAAATATGTGTGGCAATTATGACCTCATAAATTCAAATTTCATACTATTTAATGACTTTTAATACCTGATATTTTTATAATTTAATGGGACTTGTTAATGATTTGCGTAAGCCAATCACAGTGTGTAAGTGAGGAAGCATGCATGACAGTAAGACCATGAAACTGGAACAGCAAAATGGAATTCAGCCATGATAAGTTTTATTCTTTAAACCTGTGTTTGCCACTGTGATAGTTACAGTGCTTCGCTGCTGTTGTTCCTGCATTGGATATCAGTGATCTCCACTCAATAGACAAAAAAAAAAATTGTATGTGACCAAATGAAAAGAACTGGAAAGACAGGAAGTCCTCTGCTCCAAATAAAAAAAAGTGTTTGTTTTTCCACGGTGTATTTCCCCACATTGCTGACGGCCATGTTCTGTGTCATATAATGACCAGATGTGTCATACAGAAACAAATATAAATGCTGTCCCACAAAATGACTTGCTGACATCACAGAGTAATGTGTTCCACTGTTTGGACGGAGAATTATTCAAAAGAAAACTATGGTTAAAGAAAACAGTGATGGAGGAAGTACTCAGATCCTTTACTTCCTCCTTCTTTTGTCATTCATACTGGGAACCTGTTATTGGCGTAGTATATATTGTATGTATCAGACTGCACCTTATTTGCACCTTACTGTCATGTTGTTTAGGTATATTGTAACTGCTGCACAATAATGTCCTCAGGATAAATAAAGGTCTGATTTATCTTAGGGTAAAAGTACCAATGTTGGACTGTAAAAATATTCTGTTACAAATAAAAGTCATGCATTGAAAGTGTTACTAAAGTAAAAGTATGTAAGTATAATAAAGAAAATGTACTTTAAGTATGAAAGGTACTCAATGCAATATGATACAATACTATATACTTTATTGTCCCTGTAAGAAACTCATCTTGGACTCAGGAGCTGCACAAGCATTGCTGCCTTACAATGATTGTCCAAAAGAAATGAAAAGAATACACCCTAAAAACATTTAAAAAAACCCCCACATACTACACATAACAGTATTGCACATCAGCAATTCATATATCATGTGTGTATCATGATATATACAATTTATCAGAAATTATTATTACTCTCATGCATTAATGTAAAAGCAGGATTGTAGTTGTAGGTGGAGCTTATGTTTGTATTGTACAGGACTGCAACTGATGATTATTTTTCTAATGGTGTAATCTGCTGACTATTGTCTAAAGTGATTGTTTAGATTGTGAGAAATGCCTGTCGATTAATCGCTGCAGCTGTACTTCTATACACTGGTGGGTAGTTTATTGGATGAGAGAACATCTCTTACAAGCTCTCTGTATGTTTGAATGCAGAAATCTTAGTGTGTAAGGTAACTAAAGCTGTAAAATAATTGCAGTTAAGTGAAAAATACAGTATTTCCCAGTGAAATGTAGAAGTAGAAATGCAAGGAAAGGAAAATAAGCTCCATTTTCTTTAATTTAAATTTAGCTAAAGTACTTGTGTAACTGTATGTAGTTACACTGCATTACTTGGACATAACTAATACAAGTTTGACTTCAACTAATACAATGCATTTTTTGAGTGATGAAAAGTAGATATTTTTAATTAAAGGCCAGCTAATTCAGTTAATTTGCATGTAAATCTTTTTTAATCCATATTATATTATTATTGCAGGTTGTCACTTCTTCACTAGTGTGTTTTATGTGTCTCCGGCGCAGCCTGCGCAAAGTAGTGCCGGTGACCGACACTAGAGGCTTCTCCTGCCGCCCGGTCCCTGCCTTGTTTTGGTTAGCTGGATGTTAGCCCATGCTTTCTGCCGTAGCCGGTTGTAACGGTGATGGCTCTCCCATGAGGCGGGGGAGCGGGACTGTGTTTTCTGACTAAACGCCGAGTGAAGTGCCGTGGCCATGGCCGGGGTTTTCGACATCGATTTGGATCAACCGGATGAGAATGTCTCTGACGACGAACTTGAGGACGGGGTGAGTTTACGTTAACGTTGAGGCTAACACCGCCGCTGTTAGCCGCTAGCCGCTTAGCTAGCCGGTTAGCTAGCATTTAGCAGCTCCGAGGCCTGCCTTGCTAACAGTAGTGATTCCATCATCGGACGTGTCCTCGTTTACCCTCTTTCCCGCGGAATATGGCAGCGCCCCCCAAAAGTCACTATACTGTATTACAATAAATGTCCATCGCTGTTTTTACTTATTTAAATTGTTGAACAGTCTCATCATCACCGACACTTGTGGTCAAGCACATTCCGCTTAATCCCAAGTGTTGACCGCGGACAAGTTGGTGTTTCCCGGCTTACCGTATGTTACGTTCAAGCGCACAACCTAGTGAAGCCACTAACGCCTCCGTGTTTGTAATGAGTTTTAGGAGAACAAATAAAAAACACGACGGTAGGAAACAACCTCACTGAAAGCTGAATACAAAGGAAAAAGTTGCCGTTACGTTTCACCGGGCGTTGCTACTTGTCCGACAATGGAATCATGCACAAAGCGGTCTTCCGAGCTGCATCGGCATTCGCCTGTTGTACGGGTGTACATTACCGTGTCGGTAAATTAGTTACATGTAGGTTACGTTTATAGTTTAACAACTACTTTGACAATGTTAAAAAACGCAATATAAGTGAATTCAAAGCAACAACAGGGTGAAATCCTGCCAGTGCTAACCGGACTGTAGCTAGAAGGAGCGTACTCCTTGCTAGCTTCCCCACCGCTCACCTAACGTTAAGTTAGTAGTTAGCTTCATGTAGCAGATATTGGCTTTCAGTCACAAACATAAGCTTTTTAAATATAATGTTGGTTGGAGAAAGTGTGTTTCTATTCAGCCAGTCTGATAAGATAACTTGAAACAAAAGCTAAAATGTTTTGCAGGGGAATAAACTCATTAACCCTTGTGGTAAAATCAGTGTCAGGTCCATTAAATATCTATAAATAAGCTCAGGTTGGCTGGGAAATAACAGTCCTCCCCTGCATTCCTGTTGCTGAGATTTTCTGTCCTGTGCCTCGTTTTTCAGGGCCAGCTCAGTGAATACATGGACCAGTGCAGTGGCTTTGAATTGTAAGTACAAGCAAAACTGTAATTCACCAGGTTTCCAAAGGGCCAACTAAGTCATGGTGACTGGAAGTTATCCTCATGGGGTTGTAAATAACTTCTAGTCAGTGGTGGAGGAGGTATTTAGATGTTTTGGAAATAGTCCAAGTACAAGTCCTGCATATAAAACCTCACTTCAGTAGAAGTGTGTAAGTGTTAAAAGCAAAATGTACTTAAAGGAACAGTGTGTAAGATTTAGGAGGGATGAGCATGTGAATGGATAATTGTTTTCTCTATATCACTGATTTGCTCCATTCTTCCATTATTTAAATTGCTTTGTCGTCTCTTATGGTCGTATCTCACTTGAACTACGCTACATTGTCTCCGTGATCCCCGGGGGTGCTACTCCTTTTCGTTGAGCATAAATGAGCCCTTAGGGTTAGTATTCTCTGCTCCGTAGATGTTTACCGGGAGGCAGATAATCTGCAGAGGTCTCTTCATCTCCAAATAAAATGGACCGAGTGATTAAAACTGGTAAACACACTGATTGAAACTAGCTCTGTAGATGATGATGCACCCTCTATGTAAATATAAAGGGCTTAAGGCCACGAAAACATAAAAAATCTTATTTTCAAGTGATTATACACCAAAGAAAACATCCTTATTATATTATTTTCCATTTCTCCCAATATGTCCCCCTACACACTGGACCTTTAAAGTATTAAAGTAAAGGCATTCATTGTGCAGTAGAAGAGTTTTCTTTTATTTTTCACCGATCCATATGGACCTACTAATGATTTATATAATCTTGAATAGGGTCTCTTACAGCAGTAATAACTAAGCTGGTCACTGCATTGATGTGAATCTATGTTAAGGCTCAAGTGCTTGTAACTTACACTGATAATACTGTTGTGTGTCTTTGAAACTGTGAACACAATGTTGACTGAATGTTTTAAATGTGATTTTTTTTAATCCACTTTATTTATTTTTTTGTTTGTTTTGTTTTGCCAGTAACATGGATGACTGTGAGAAGTTTGAAATTTCAGAGAACAGCGTGAACAAGGGAACAGAGCAGATCAGGCCTGAATGCTTTGAGCTGCTGAAAGTTTTGGGAAAAGGTGGCTATGGAAAGGTGAGGCACCTGATTGTCCGTCATGAAAATGTACTTATGAATACAACACCTCCTGAGTTTTCCTCTTTATAATGCAACATGACTTGAATTTGGATGTTGAAGGTATCAACTATATATTCTATGTACAGGTTGGAAACTAAGTGCAGAGCTGTACAGTTTAGTGTTACATTTTCAGTGGGCACTGTATGTTAGCCTTTACTTACACAGTTATGGACGCCCATTCCCCACAGTGTGTTGGGAAATAAAAGATCACGTTAAGCCGTGAAGATACTAAGTCATTATTTTGAGATACTAAGTCATTATTTTGAGAAACGAAGTCATTATTTTGAGATATTAATTCATTATTTTGAGAAGTCATTATTTTGAGATATTAATTCATTATTTTGAGATACTAAGTCATTTTGAGAAAGTTTCTCATTATTTTGAGATACTGAGTCATTATTTTGAGATACTAAATCATTATTTTTAGATACTAGGCCATTATTTTGAGAAACTGAGTCATTATTATGAGATATTAACCATTATTTTGAGATACTAAGTCATTATTTTGAGACACTAAACCATTATTTTGAGATACTGAGTCATTGTTTTAAGATACTAAGCCATTATTTTAAGATATTAAGTCATTATTTTGAGAAAGTTTCTCATTATTTTGAGATACAAAGTTATTATTTTTAGATACTAAGTCATTAATTTGCGATACTGTCATTATTTTGAGATACTAAGTCAATATTTCGAGACAATGCGTCATTATTTTAAGATACTAAGTCATTATTTTGAGACACTAAACCATTATTTTGAGAAAGTTTCTAATTTTTTGAGATACTAAGTCATTATTTTGAGGGACTAAGTCATTATTTGATAAAGGTTCTCATTTTGAGATACTAAGTCATTATTTTGAGAAACTGAGTCATTGTTTTAAGATACTAAGTCATTATTTTGAGATACTAAATCATTATTTGAGAAAGTTTGTCATTACTTTGAGATGCTAAGTCATTATTTTGAGATACTAAATCATAATTTTGAGGAAGTTTCTCATTTAAATGACTTAACATGATCCTTTTTTTTCTCCATTACACTGGCAGAAATGGACTTCCATACACAGTCACACAATTCAGTTTTAATAAAAAATACATGTTTCTACTCAAGGTCATTGAAATGCCCGGAAAAATAAGATTTTAAAAGTGTGGATAACACCCCTTTGTCTTTCGTGTTTTGGCCTTGGACCTGCCAACATGTTGCCAGTATATGGGGGAGGATTGCAATCATCTTGAAATTCCAATGGGTGGGGACTTTTTTTAACGAAGTTGCTGGAAATTAAGTTTGCACACAAGAAACCAGAGCAGTTTTGTTCTCAACAACCTTTTAATCCCCAGAGAAATATTACAGTGTGTTTTTGCTGTGGGGAAAATAAAAAAAATCTACTGCACCTTTTCAATAAAAGATCTGGCATCCCAGAACCATCTCCTCCATTATCCATCTCAATGTAATCCAGAGCTGTGATCACCAGCACCCACCTGTATCTCATCCTAACACCACTGAGATCAGAGAATCTGCCTCCTTGTTATGGTTTTATTTTGGTGTCAACATCATGTTATTTTGGAACACTGGACATGTTCTGATGTTCTCATTTCCAACCCTAACAATGAAAGTGCACATCAGTTATTTTGGAAACACTTTTCGCAAGCAGACGCATGACTTATTCTTCCTTGAAGTGGTTTTGTGTACGATGACTAAGAATTTTCTGCAGCTTGGGAATTTCTCAGCATTACAAAGTAATTATATTTTTTGAAACACACTGTCATTGTTTTAAGATTCCCGTGTAGTTACAGTATATATTCTGGCACAGACTTAAAGTTCCTTGGCCTTATAACTGAGAGCAAATAGTCTTTTAAGAGTTATGCTGGTAAACAGAAACTCAAAACACAGACTTTGGCTCACGCAAAGTCAGAGCAGTCCCTGGTCACTCTTAAGTCAGAATAATGGACGAATATTTTCACACACGAAGTCAGTGACCTTGGTTGATTCATTGCTTAGCAGAGTGAATACACATTATGCACAATAGTACCTTCTGAACTAAAAAAATCCCTTTTTTCCCAAATCATTTCTCTGAATGCCCCTGGCATGACAAAATGTATTTTTTCAAGTCATACTTTAGACATAGAAGAAAACATCTGGTCTATACAGCCAAAGAAATAGTGATGCAAGGGTATCTGCAGGTCTTAAAGTCTTCAAAAGTCTTAAATTATATCTATAAAACCCACTTAATATTTTCTCTAGCCAGACGTAGGCAGTAGTGTAAGTTATAAAATGTTTTTGTATCTGATTGTATGCTGTTGGGAGAAGTCATACACTCATAAACTAAACTAAAGTGTGAATTGTGCGTTGTCCCTGCAAATGAGAAAAGAATTGGCAAACTAGCCACCACACGGTCCTGCCGCCTTGCTCCTCGCCGCTTGGGTTGCTTCCCCGGTAGGAGAGCAGGCAGCAGCTCTGTAGAAAGACCTTCGGGCGGTGTTTTTAGCGGCGCGATTCTGACCACCGCAAACTCAGTGCCAGTTGTCACAGCAGCAGCACCAGATCCAATCTGTGTAACAGCAGCAGCGAGCTTTCAGATCTGATGGGGAGTCAGAGCTGTCTGGTCTCCTGGAGCTGGGGTTTGTGCTGTTGGATTCTGGTTGCCGTGGCCACTGACTGGGGGTCTGTCTCCAGAGCGGCTGCCTGCTCTCATGGCGAGGTGGTCTGTGGTGATGGGGAGTGAGGCAGAGGACACACTGTGAATCATCAGCTACATAAACGTGAACTTGAAGCCACAGCAATGAGCCTTAAGTTCCGGTTAGCAAAAGGCTAATCTATGAGCAACACTGTGCCTCCATCTCTGAACGCTTCGCCGATATTGACGCAAGTTTTATTGCGTTTATTGTCTGACTCTTCTAGGCTCTCTTTTTGATAAGTTTATCTAACTTTTTTGGGGTGCAGGAAATGCTGAAGTAGCAACTTCATCTGCAGGATTTTTCTCACAGTGAATCAGGAACAAGGAACATGAATGCGCATCTGAATTTGTAGAGGAGCCAATAGGAATGCCAAAGTCTCCCGTCACAGCCTAGACTTTTTAAAGCCTGAACAGAGCCAAGGGAGGAGGTGCAGATGTCAGGTGTTCTCTCAGTCCACTTGAATTACAAGATGCTCAGAGTTTATTATGGGAATTTAGCCCAGTGAAGCCAAAATGAAACTGTCTACCCCAGCTTTAATTTTTTAATTAGGTTCATCCATCCATCCATTTTCTGCCAGATGCAGATCACATTAGTTAAACGAATTCTATCATTAGGAATTATTGGTGTATACTGCTGGAAAGTAGAAGATGAAAATGTGACATAATATTAAATAATTCTTGGCATTATTGACATTCATGGTCTTCCAGCATACTTTCACACTCAGGTATTAAATTGTATTCTGTGTTTTTTTAAAAAAAAAGTCTTAAAAATCTTAAATTTAACTTGAAGAAACCTGTGTAAATTTCTATGTTCATTTTTACAGGTGTTTCAAGTTCGGAAGGTAGCAGGTGCTGCATCTGGGAAGATATTTGCTATGAAAGTTTTGAAGAAGGTGAGTGAATCTGCATGTCTCAGGTTTGGTTGAAAGTTTTGATAATAATCAACAAGAATACCCTCATCTATTTTAGAGAGTAAATCAGTTATGCTCATTAAAGGTGGGTCAGACCGCCCCCTGGTGTTCATACAGTACAGTGTAGTGTGAGAGGATTAGATTCTGCATTATCTAATCTAGACGTAAGCAAACACAAGTAGTTTAAATCTGTAAGGAATTGGCATCTTAAAGAGTTGACACTGAGGCCAAATGCAGCTTATGCCGGGTTTCCAAGCAATTTTACCATTGCAGACAAATGTACAATGTTGGAATAAAGTCTTTTAGAGCAGTGGTTCCCAACTGGTGGGTTGCAGGTCCATTCTGAATGTTTTTTTATTTTATTTTTAAGTACAGTGAAATTCTGGCACAGAGCTGTGCCATAGAGTGAGTGACTAACGGACAGCTACTTGACAGAGATAGCAAACTAGCTCGAGGACATGGTCAAATGCTAGAATGATGCTGAGTGTATTAAACTGTGTGGAACCTGAACTGTAGAAAAATGTGGACGCCGTGTCTGGACCAGTTGGGAGCCACTGTTTTAGAGTTTTACCTCAGTTGGTGCGTGCTCCTGTGAGGTGGTCATCAAACTCAGTCCGAATTGTCTTAAGTCAGTCTTTTCTTGTTTTGACTACTGACAAAAAAGTTCAAAACATTGTCAACACCCAACAGCTGCTCTCTGACCAGCACCAAACAGGAAGAAGCAAACCAGGTAGACAGCAAACAGGGAGGAGACCCTGGGGAGGTACAAGAACAAGTCTCTGTTCTCTTGAACTGTGGAAAAGGAGGAGAAACTGGCGGAGTTGAGGAGTGAACAAGAGTCTGATTCTGTGTGTATCTGATCTACCAACCAGCACTTATTTTAGTGAGATATCTTAGTTTTTGAAATGGTTCACCTCATATTTCCACAGTCTCCGCCCACTAAAAACGTACAGCTAACCAATGGGGGCTGGTAGCGAGTTGAGGGGACAAAATCTAAAATGTAAAGTTTGTATGTAAGTCTTTAATCTTTGTGGATTATACTGATGCCAAATTGGCAAGAATAATGTTGACATATGATGCCTTTCATCTTGTGTTTCTGGAGTTATGTGTTTTTGTGGACATGTAAGGAATTGTTAACATGTCATAAGGGAGTTTTTCCACCAGGACCAGACTGGGAAATGATGTCAGAGGGAATCTAGTCTTAGTCTTGCAAATAGTGACCCTGCAAGATCCCCAGTCTTTGAAAAATCTTATAGTGTGTGACTAAAACTCATAGATGTGAGAGGATGTCAGACTTTAGTCTTCTAAAATTGTTCTCAGTGTCTTCTAGTATATGGTAGGCATTAACTGTACAGTGTTTCACTTATACTGTATGTCACTGTGTGCCTTTTCTGGTGGTGACACATTGGTGCATTCAGCTATGAAGCCAGAAGCGAAGGGCAGACCACCCAAAAATAATGGCAGCAGGTTTTTTCCCATGAAACCCCAGATCTGCCGCTTCTGTTCAGCTTGGCCTCCTCTCTGCAGCTGACACAGGGCTGGTGCCAGACTTTTACTTGAAAAGCCAGCTCATATTCCCCGAAGCTTGAGGTTTTGGTTAATGACTGTGTTTATTGGCTTAATGAGACTTGACTGTAGCTACCAACCTGGTGTCCTGATTCCTGCTCTGCCTCTGATGTTGAAGCTGCCCTGACACCAGCTAATTGGGTTAGAGTTATTGCCTGAATAGTTTCACACCCCGACACTCCTGTGCTTTTCTGTCCCTTGCCAGGCCATGATTGTGCGCAATGCGAAGGACACAGCACACACCAAAGCAGAGAGGAACATTCTGGAGGAGGTGAAGCATCCTTTCATTGTGGACCTCATCTATGCCTTCCAGACGGGGGGAAAGTTGTACCTTATCCTGGAGTATCTGAGCGGTGAGCAAAGAGATCAGACACAAAGAACGAGACAAACCCCGACACTCTAAATTGTTTTTGATCATTTTATGAGCATGAGACATTGTCTGTGCACTGGACAGTGGCGTTTTTCTTTCACTGAAGTAAAAAATGTGTGTCTCCATTTCCACTGTGAATACATTTTACTGATTGTTTGTGGTGACTGCAGGAGGGGAGCTGTTCATGCAGCTGGAAAGAGAGGGCATCTTCATGGAAGACACAGCATGGTAAGTTAGTTTGTCTGTCACTTGTAAAGCCTCAAAGGGTAACTTCAGCATTTTTCTACCTGGACACTCTTTTCTTATGTTTTTTTTTTTTGTCAAACGGGAACTACAATTTTTGAAAGCGTAGCTGTCATCAACTCAAGTTATCTTCACCTCTCTGTCTCCACCGCGGCATCATTACTCCGTGTTTGTGTGTGTAAAAGTGGCGCAGCAGCCAGGACGCACAGACAGCAGGAGGAGACGCTGCAGCATGAAAATAAATCACACCCAAATGTAAAAACGTAGGCTAACAGTTACAGATAAAAGGGCCGGTAACGTCGGAGCTTCTCAATACTGCAGTCGTTCATAACTTAGCACTGCGGCTCGTTTACTACCGGTGAGATTAACGGGGTTAAAGCTTCACACATCGTGGGAAAAAGTGCATATTAGATCGATCTCGGATTTTACTAATCGATATTGGGTCATTCCAGTGAAGATCGATTTGAATCGGATGAATCGATTTTTTTTTAACCCAGCCCTAAAGGTCAGTGTGACTTTGTCTGTCTCGTTCTTTTTAACGCAATATCTGGGAATTTCAAATTTGGCGCAAACATTCACTTCAACTGTAGAATTAACTGATTGGAATTTGGCGGTCAAAGGTCAAGGCCACTATGACCTCACAAAACATGTTTTTGGCCAGCCATAACTCAAGAATTCATACCCTAATTATGACAAACCTTTACACAAATGTCTGACTGGATAAAATGATAAAGTGATGACATTTTATATCTAAAAGGTCAACTTCACAGTGACATCATAATATTATGCAAGAAACACTCAATGTCTTAACTCAGAAACAGAGGGGGTGACATTTGGTCAGAAACTGAATTGGTGACACTAATCTTAGGCGTCCATCTTGAAACTGTGTTGATTGTATAGATCTTCAGTGAAGCATCTACTTGTTCACAAGCAAGGATGTAATCTCTAAAAGAAATTTGACTGGTGTGCAGAGGCATACCATTGCGGTGCGGTAATGCTTGTTGGACGTATATTGACAGCGTGCACATGCCTCAAGTGGTTTTCTTTGCAACCTGTTTTCGCAGCTGCCGGCTACAGCAAATAGGGTCCAGGTTGAAAAGTACTGAAGTTAGCCTTTAAACATCTGGCCAGGGACAACATTACCCTTTTGCCTTCCTCTGACTAATTTACAGTGTTTCTGGTGGTCGATGGGAGTTTATCCTGAGGAATTTTTTAAAACTATCCTGTTACAGGATGTTTTGCTTAAACATGTCAAATCTAAATTTGTTTGAATCTTTTCATCCCCTTTGTCACTCCCATCCCGTGTTTGTACACATATTTTAAAGGCCACCGCCATGATTTACAATATAAAACCATTTCCAAATGGCAACAGTGTGGGCAAAAACACACAGTGTTGCCAGTTGTCTCCTAGTGGTCTTTTTTGCTGACTCATGTTGTAAAGGGCTTCTAATGCCAGATGATGTCTGAATGGCAGTGTGATATGTTGTCTCTGGCAGTCTAAGGCCCAGATCAGACAGAGCGTGTTTTGTAGCTTGTTGCATCTTAAAATTATTTTTTTACTGTTAGGAACTGTATGCACGTACGTTAATTATTACTAGTATTTGTTGTGATATATCTTGCAGCTTTCCTAGGGCGATTTTGAAAGTGAACTTTCCATTAACACAAACAAGATTGCCTCCCGGCCTCTCACTGAAAACATATACAACTCTTTTAAGGTAATATTAATTGTGAAGAATTCAGTTTTGTGAAAAGAGGCAGATGTGTGACACTGTTTCTGAGGCGTGTGAGGGTCACTTGGAACAGGGACAACGCACTTTCAGTACCTGATGTTGTGTTTTATAAACACAGCCTGTGGGTGAAAACAGTGATTACATGAACCAAGCTGCTGAACAAATAAGGGTGTGTAGTATTCCTGGAATAACCTAAATGACATTCAGCATAACACCTTAACTGCAGATCACAGAGGAGCATTTAGAATATCTTGTAAAAACAAATTCAGTTGATGTCAATAAAAGTTTGCCTCTTGCTTTTTCTTCTGTTGACAGTTTCTACCTGGCTGAGATCTCAATGGCGCTGGGTCACCTGCACCAGAAAGGCATCATCTACAGAGACCTGAAGCCTGAGAACATCATGCTCAACAACAACGGTACACAAACCTCAAGTGTTCCTCACAAAAGGCAGATTAGAAAAACTAGATACATGTTTTTTCCACACATGACCATTTGTTCTCAGATTTAATTCTTTCTCTCGGTAATCTGATAACTGAGTTTCTCTCATGGTCTTGCTTTGGCTCTGTTTCATTTCAGGACACGTGAAGTTGACAGACTTTGGTCTATGCAAAGAGTCCATCCATGACGGGACAGTCACCCACACCTTCTGTGGCACTATCGAATACATGTATGTCACATAAACATGCATGCTCATTTTTGTAGACCTATATAGTAGGGATGGCCATTTTAAGAAACTTCCATTTGTGCACTCGCATTAAATTATTAAAGAGTACTCATGTAAAAGTCATGTTCACATGTGGGAGATTAGGCAGCGATTACTCTTTGCCTTGAAAAAATACTGATGTCCAAATCAAGTGCTCATGCCCATCCCTAATATATAGTCGCATTTCCTACCTCCTACCCAGTGTAGTGTATCCGCTGTATTCACTTAGTCACTCCCTTTTCCTTTGTCAGGGCTCCAGAGATCCTAATGAGGAGTGGACATAACAGAGCAGTGGACTGGTGGAGCTTGGGAGCTCTCATGTATGACATGCTGACAGGAGCAGTAAGTCCACACCAGTTGATCCCCAAGTATCACTGTTAAATGAAGGAAACTGTAAGGCTAACTGAGATAGGAAGCATGTGCTACTCTTTCTAACTCTTGTTCCTGTCCTGCTACTTAATCACAGCCTCCATTCACTGGTGAAAACCGAAAGAAGACAATTGATAAAATCTTGAAATGCAAACTCAGCCTTCCACCTTACCTCACACAAGAAGCCAGGGACCTCCTGAAAAAGGTGAGATGTAAAAGCCTTCTTCTGCCTCATGCTTCACCGGACTTGCTGTCTCTGCTGAAGCATTTGGAGTGTCAGAAAAATAAGTCTCTGAACTTCCTCTTTCAGCTGCTGAAACGAAATGCCTCGTTGCGACTTGGGGCTGGACCAGGAGATGCATCTGAGGTCCAGGTAAATATATCTGTAGAAAGTAGAGTGACAAGTGTATGCATGCATCAGAAAATGAGACTGCTTCTAGGAAAACCTTATCATGAAATATAAAATCCCTGCTGCTGTCATTGTGTTTCCAAGGCCCACCCTTTCTTCCGGCATATAAATTGGGACGACCTTCTTGCTCGCAAAGTAGAGCCTCCATTTAAACCATACCTGGTGAGTTAGTCTGTTCACACAGCAACGTCTTCTGTGACTTGCCCCCTGGCCCTGCAAGATGATTAACAGACCTGTTTCTTTCGGCAGCAATCGGCTGATGACGTCAGCCAGTTTGACTCCAAGTTCACCAGCCAGACTCCAGTGGACAGCCCCGATGACTCCACGCTCAGCGAGAGTGCCAATCAAGTCTTCCTGGTGAAAATCTAGTGCCGTACCTCTGAGCAAACAGTGGACATTTGTGCTCCTCTGTCTCAGTTTCTAGTGTAGAGTTTCCAGAATTTTTCATAACTTGATGATAGATTATGGAAGCAATTATCCATGATAAAATGTACAAAACAACAGGTGACCACATGGCCACTCAAGCTAATTGGGGCCACTCTAGGCATTTCAAAACACGGCACAGCACGTTTCAGAATCG
Source organism: Epinephelus moara (assembly GCF_006386435.1). NCBI lineage: Eukaryota > Metazoa > Chordata > Actinopteri > Perciformes > Serranidae > Epinephelus > Epinephelus moara. The sequence goes on along the minus strand of NC_065508.1, from coordinate 21,904,570 downwards.
TCCCAGAAGCTAATTAAAATACATGCCTTGTCTAGTTTTGACAGTGCCGCTGCATGTTGCACAGAGCAGATCGATTTCTCCTGCTAACAAAATGGCAGTGAACATAACATTAAAAAAAATGGGGATATATTCGTCTCGTGTCTTGCCTAACATTGGTGGATCATGACATATCAGGTATGGATGCTCCGGTACAAAATGAGACCAAACCTTTTTTATGGATGTCAGTTTTTGAGCCGTAATGAAGACTAAAATGTGGCCTGCAACAGACTGTAAGGCTTGTTGTTTTCAGAGTTAGTGAGTCAGTCACAGGTAGACTTACTCATTTTGCGTCTGAACACCTGGTCGAGTGTGGCTTGACAAGGCTGGCTGCTAGCGTTAGCATCAGATGCTGTGCTAGGTTCACTGCTAAATGTTTTGAGGTGATATGTCAGGCAAGAAGTACTCCGATGGTATGAAAATTCCTCACTGCAGAAATTTCAGAGTACAGTTCTCCTGTCAACAGTTCCTTCTAGGCTTTTTTAAAATGTAAATGTTCTTTTTTCTGTGTTTAATTATCGAAATTAAGGTGTTATTTTTGACAGCCCTAATATTTATTAATTTAAGAGCAGTCGTAGTGAGTGCCATTTTATTTTTCGAAGTTGCTAAAAGTTCCCCAAAAGCTTATCAAAATACTCATTTTTTAACCATAATTCTTATTTATTTATGATTTAGTTAGAAGTTAAAGAAACTGGAAGCAGATCAAAATATTTTATAAATCATTTATTTCATATATATAAATCCTTTAAAGATAATCTTTCACCCCAGAAACAGAATGAGTGTGTTGATAACTAATCATTTTCCAGGCTTTTTTGGTAGGACATGAGTTGTCTCAATTCTCAAGACTTGGTAAAATACAATAATAATATACAAGTGAATAAAATTAAGTCTATAAACTATTCTTGATCACAAGTGTGGCTGAATAGGTAGGTTTTAAGTTTATGGCTAAAGATTTCAACTCTCAAATCCTCAGGCAGACTGTTCCAGTGGCTCGGAGCATGTTAACTAAAATGATGAGGCTGCAATGTCAGGTATCAGAAACATAACCCATGTCTGAAGTGGAGCCAGTCACAGTCGAGTATTTTCTTTGAACATGGTATTAGCGTTATGTGACTCATAATTTTAAAATTAGAATCAGAAATATATGATGGATATTTAGAGAAAAGACGGAGGGTTGTTAATAGAATACTCTGGCATTAACTTTTACACTTTAACTCCTCCTGTGTTGTCTGCAAACAAACATACAAACGGAGGCCAGCCTTGTCTGGACATAATGTTTTTTATTTCTGTCTCAACAAGTAGGTCTTACGAGAATCAGTTAATGTGTCCCATCTGGTGTAGTCCTGTTGGTTTTCCTGGAAGCTTCACTCGCATTTCCACCACATTGCATGATATGGTTTACTCAGCGTTTCATTGCTCATCATCAGCTGTGGGTTGTTTTTGGAAAGACGGTCTTTGAAGAGGTGGACTCAGATCTCTCTCTCTCTCTGTTTTTGTCCCCCCTCCCCTCCCCAGGGTTTCACATATGTAGCCCCATCTGTGCTTGAGAACGTCAAAGAGAAGTTCTCTTTCGAGCCAAAGGTGCGCTCACCACGGAAGTTCCCTGGAAGCCCGAGAACACCTGTGAGGTAACAGCAAGTTGTTTTTGTTTCTGGTTCCACCGAATCTGTTACTCGAGCAAGTTTTTCACAAAAATCAATGACTCATTTGCTGACCTTGTAAATGTAGCAGGCTAAAACCATCGCTAGAAGAGTAAATAAAAGCTTCTTCCCAGAGGCAAACAGGAACTTCACAGGGCTTGAAAATAATTCTTCACTTATTCAGAGGAATTTTAGCTGAAAGGAGAACACTTGCTTGTCAGACAGATAAAGGAAATTTATGTCTGAATATCTGCTGACTATTTCAACAGTGGTTTCTTCTGAAATCATTACTTCATCAAACACAGCTGCATTCACACTGGTCCTCTGGCAGTTTTAGAGTAAATATTATGTGTGCTGTTTTCTCACTACACAATCACATGCCTGGTTATAGCTGTGTGACACATGGCATGCTCAACCAGAATCAGTCAGATGTAGCAGCAGCTCAGTTTTAGATAAATGTGGAATTCTGTCAATGTCTCGATTTTTGGTCATGTTGGGGTTTGTTTGATTTTAGATAAACAAAACTTGGCTTTCAGAATATGAAACTTTTATCGGCAAATTCAGACAATAAATACAGTTGGGATGCTTGTAAATGCACGATGACAAGCCTTACAAGCTTGACTCAGCGCCACTTTCCCTCCTTCTATGTCTTCCTGAAATTATGAATGAAAGGTTTGACGTTATAGTAACATGGCAGGGTCTGGAGCAGTGGGTTTACGACGGATTTCATATAAATGAAGTCTATTAAAACTCACCGGGTCAGCCAGTTCTAAGTGGCTTTGCATTGCACATCAAAATATATTATTAAATGTTAAAACTTTTGTTAATATGGACAGGCTACATGTCGTTAGCTCTGTTAGATTTTCCACAGTTTACTCGCTCAGTTCATTTTACAGAGCCTTTTTAAATAGGAATTGTGCAAATTTGCAGGAAAGCCCAATCAGTCTTTTGTCAGCATTGGCAGTATAAAAACAAAATCGGGGAGTGCAGCAAAATGCCGCCTGCCTACTTTTGTTTATACAGAATGCGCCTTTTTCGGGGCAATGGGGGGCGTGAGCAAGTAACTAAATGTGTAGGTCAGTGTGTGACGTAAACAGTGACATGGGAGGGAAGCCGCGGCTAGTCAGGTGGCGATTCTCTCGTAAATCGGCCCGTTCTTTACCGTCCCCATCTGACGGTTAATGGCCTCTTCATTTGCAAGGGCAAGGAGGGTGCGCAATTCCTTGTCTCCCCAGTTGCTCATCTTTACAGTGTCTGTCAGGTTTGCGTTTCCCTCTTGCTACAAGCTGCTCACTAATTCCTGCTATCAGCTGTTTCCTGTTTATCCACCGCCAGTGGGTCGCACGTGCGGCGTCATCAACAGCTCCTCTCACAAGTCTTCAACAGCCCCTCCCGTTGCGGAAGGCCGCCTCGGTCTGTTTAAACTAAAAGGGTTCTGCCACTATGTCTACCCTACGAGGCCGAAAATTGGGCGCCTCAGATCAACTCGCCATTCCGCCTCTGTGTGTATAAACACTCGCAGCTGGCCGGCAAATCGGACTAACATTTGCGGAAAATCTGGCAGTGTAAAAGGGGCTACAGAAACCATGAGCACCAACGATTTATTCATTCACATTTACGGGTCTGGTAAACGAGGGACGAAGAAAGTGGTGACTCCATACCTTTGAAGTTCGAATATGTGTCCAGTCCTCGATTAACTATTTGCTAACTATCCTTTAGTCCGTAAAAGGGTCCACAGATTAAAAGAATCAAAATGGTTTTCATAAATTTAAACCAAATTGTGAATATTGTCATGTAAAGTCCATTAACTTTTTTGGACTGTAGTTCTTCCGATATAAACTATACAGTATTTTTTCATCTTCCTGCACCGTGTTGTTGGGTAAGCTTGTTTTTGTTACATTGCTGGTTATGAAATTAAAGTTCCCGCTCCCACTTTGGAGGGCCAATTGGCTCTGTCGCATATCTTTGCAGCCACTGGACTGCAAACTCTGAAGGCCTTTTTATTTAAAACAAGGCTTGGTGACAGCCGTTATGTAATATGTATTTTGGTTAATATGTGGAGTACAAAAACAACACAGATGTTATTAGAAAGCATAAAATCTCCTCTTTGCAAATGTCTTGTCTCTCAGTGAAGTCAGCTTTATTTATACAGCCCAATGTGACAAATCACAATTTGCCTCAGGGGGCTTTACAATTTTTACAGCAGACGACATCCTCTGTCCTTAGACCCTCACAAGGGGCAATGAAGAACTCACCCCAAAACTTTTACTAGGGAAAAAAATGGAAGAAACCTCAGGAAGAGCAACAGAGGAGGGATCCCTCTCCAAGGACGGTCCGCCAGGAAATAGATTTCATGTGTACAAAAAGACAAAGTAAAACACAGAATGTGAACATATATGAAAGATGGATCTGGGAGGATGTCAAGCAGCTTCCAGATGTCGGCAAACGGCTCGAGGCTGAGATACAAGCCCTCCTCTCCACCATGTAACCTGGAGAGAAGACAGACTACACAAACACACAGGATGCAAAGCTTAATCACGGTTAAATAACACAGATAGCAGAATGACACAAACACAGAGACAAGAGAGACTTAAACTCCTGGAGTGTGGAGATCTACTTTCAACATGTGGAGTAGGCAACAACAGCCAGGGGAGAGAGAAAGAGAGGTCTCATGATGGCAGATGGTCCAGCACAGAAGTCTGAGTTCAGAGAAAAAGAGACAGAGAGGCACACAGCAGTGCTTGTGGGACACAAACGGCAAAGGGTTATGAAGAAGCAGTGGCTCAAAGCTAATGTTCTCGTCTGCAAGACTAATAAGCTTAGATTACCGAGACTGAGACCGACCCGCCAGCTGGATAATGGAAATGTTAAAGGATAATTGAACGTTGAAGGAATACTTCACCCCCTAAATGACAACTTGTATATCAGTTAATCACCCTGTGTTATATTGGATTTGGGAAGAGAATTGTTATTCTTGCATTCCTCCAGCAAACAAAAAAATCCAAAAATTGAGAAAATTCTGTATGAATTAATGTCTCTGCCTTTAACAACATCAAAACCATATCAAAACATCCGTTTACAGACTCTCACACAATTTTGCAGTCTAATTTAAGTCTCATTTATCCAGTCGTATGCTCAGGATTTCCAAGACAGACAACCCTGTCTGATGGGGAACTGAACTAAAACTAAAACTTATCTATGCTTTCCTCAAAGCCACATTCCATCAGTAATTTTACCTCACTGAACATGGGAGTTGCTGCTCTACTAGTGCCTCAGTCGCCAAGTTTGTTTGTGTTATTGTGTAACTTTGGCGTTTAAATGGTTACTTCACACAGTAACACAAACAACTAACCAATCAAGGCAGCGGTAGACCAGCAGCTCCTGTGTTCAGTGAGGTAAAATGACATGTCATCAGAGTCAAAGTTGGAGAGAGCATAGATACCTTTTACTATTAGTTCAGTTCCCAATCAGAAAGGGCGTCTGTTACATACGACTCAGTGCTGTACAGTGCAACATATATGTCGCATGTGCGATTGGGAAAAAATGTTTGTGCAATGAATTTATTTGCCTAGTAGCACGCGTGCGACAGGCTGCTTGCGAGCTGCTTGTGTGTGTGTGTGTGTGTGTGTGTGTGTGTGTGTGTGTGTGTGTGTGTGTGTGTGTGTGTGGGGTCTGTTTTTTTTCTCGTTTGTTTCACTAGACGACAAGAGCGTCCACTGCTGTGCATCGTCTGGCAGCCAGGTGAGTTGGTTCATTAGCGTAATGAACAGAGGGAAAGCTCTTGTCATCGAGTGTCTTTGTCTCTGTGGGGGAGGCGGGGCTATGGGCTACACATACACACACAGTGCGATCTTCGTGAGGGGGAGACGAGGCGGAGAAAAAACAGAGTTGAGCGTAAGAGAAAGACAGGGAAGTTGTTCCTAAACCAAATGCCACGGCCCCTGTGTGGGAGTGTTTTGGATTTAAACCAAATGACAGAGGGGAACCCAATAATTTGACGAGCTGGTGTTTGTTCTAAAACCATCTCAACAAAAAGAGCGAATATGACCAACTTAACTGCACACCTGAGAGTGAGAGACTGAGAGTCTTTTTTTTGTATTTATTTATTTATTTCGATAATTTTACGTGTTCTTTCGGATAATTAAATTTTCTTTTTTGCAGTCCTAAATATTCTTGTTAAATAAATGTTTATTTCTCTTTTAAAAAGGTGTACTTGCATCATTATGTCTTTATTATCATTATATAAGTTTAAAAAATGGTCTAAAAACAGCAAAATTACAACAATAATAAAAATGGTCTTAAAAGCACAATATTACGCAATATTATCACATATCGCAATAATTTCTGACGCAATTAATCGCCCAGCAAAATTTGTTATCGTGACAGGTGCTATAAACTTTCTGGCCTGTGCTACAAAATTATCACCCTCTGTAGCACTAGTGCTATGGGCCAAAAAAGTTAACGTACAGCCCTGCGACTGGATAAATGAGACTTGGATTAGGCTGAATTCCTATTTCCTTGCACTCACGACAACAGTCACTTCTGGGTCCAGAAAAAGCAGTGAAAATATTCTAACTAGCATACACTTAAACTGATATTGATTTTTTTTTTTAAGGTGAGCCTCCTTTTTAATGGCTAAAAACAAACCAATTAAGGCAGTGCTCAGCACCATTTTATTTTTGAACACGAAGCTCAGTCTATACTGCACGAATTGTTTGAGAGTTCCTAAACAGATGTCTTGATATAGTTTTGCTGTTGTTAAACGAGGCCCCGCTTTCCTTAAATTCATCAAGAATTTTCTGTTTTTTTTATTTATTCTTCGTTCACCATGAACGTGTTCACCAAATAACATGTGATAAGAAATTGATATACAAATGGTCATTTGAGGGATGAGGTTTTCCTTTAAGGCAAAGGATGATTTAGGATCTAACGTCTCCCTCTTCCACAGTCCGGTGAAGTTTGTAGGAGGGGACTGCTGGCCCCGGGGGCCCACGCTGACATGCAACACTGTGGAGCAACCCATGGAGGTGTCGACAGTGGAGCAAATGGACACGAGCAGCAGCGGCACCACAGAGGCCTCTGCGCCACTTCCCATCAGGCACCCTTCAGGCATCAACGCAGGGCCCTACAAAAAGCAGGCCTACCCCATGAACTCCAAGCGGCCCGAACATCTACGAATGAATCTATGACGCTCGGCTTGCCCGCGAACATTTAGGACTCTTCCAATTCCTCATCCTCTTCCCTTGAGTTGTTTTCTTTTTAAGAGACTTGTAGATTTTTTTTAAGGATTAACTGACACTGTCAGTGCTGATCACCAGCTCTTCCAGCAGCGCCTTCTCATCCCTCCTGACTCGGCCTGGCCTCCTCAATCTGGTGCAGATTATCAGCAGGTGAAGTTCAGTAGACATGTGGTCAGTCAGAGTTGTGTGAGAGAGGTGCTTTTCGGTGAAAGTTGGCTGGGTGGCCTTCTGATGAGTGGGCTGAGGTGGTTTCGGTGTACTCAACTGGCATTATCATATGATTTAATGGTGCTCTTTTATCCACAAGTCTGGACAGTGTTACTTTTAGTGTTAACAACACAATCATCACAGTGAGAGAATTTAATTACATTGAGTAACATTTATTTCTCCCTCAGTATCCCAGGCTTTTTTTGTTTCATCTTGTGATAACAACATACAGGTCACACTGTCAGTAAGTAGAATTATTGGATATCAATCCCACAGTGAACACAGTACTCCTTTACGTTTGAGGAAACCAATCACATTGCCTTCGTCACTCACTGGAGCGTGTGGTCACAGGTAGTTGGAGCACGACTTACGGAAAAGCAGCTATAAAAAGATAGAAGTGAAATTTCATCTGAAAGCATCACTTCCACCACAATCAATACCAAATGCTGGCGCTGCTTTCTGTCGGAGGCCTGTCCAGAGGCACTGTTCAGTTTCTTTGTGTTGAATGTAAACAGACTCTAAATGCCTTTTCATGTGTTATTTCAAAGGATAGTTTGGATTTCTTGAAGTGGGGTCGTATGAGGTGCATATCCATATGACAGTGTGTTGCCTACAGTAGATGGAGGTGGGCATGCTCCGAGTTTGGAGAAGCAGGCAGGAGCATCGCTGAAGCTAAGAAATGTACTGCTGTGGATAGGGGCAGCACCAAAATGTATTTTCAGTTACTATCTGTCAAAGTGCACACTATATTTAGAATATTTTTACAGCCTTACCTTACCGTCAGATGACCCGATCGCTAGTTGGCACCAGAAATAGGACTGGGCAATACGAAGATATTATATCATTGTCGAGATATAAGACTATATATCATCTTAGATTTTGGATATCGTAGTATCGTGACCTGGTATAAATGGTGTTTTTTCCACATTTTAAAGGCTGTATTACAGTAAAGTGATGTAAATGTGTTGCCTTAACCCACTTGGTTGTTATATCCACATTATTGATGATTATTGATCAAAAGTTGCATCAGACAGGGTATTTTGCTCAGAAATATTATGTTCGATTTTGTCTCCCAGTCCTAGCATTAATGAAATGCTTTTGAGGAGATTCAAAAGTATCGAGATATATATCGTGTATCGAGATATAGCCACAAAATATCGTGATAAAATTTTCAGGACATAGCGCCCAGCCCTGACAAGAAATACCAGTCTGTTAAACATATCATTAAATCCAAATTATTTTATTTATGAACACATTAAAATTACACAGAAGTACATATTCTGATGACTGCTTTTTTTAAATTTTATTTTTATTTTATTTTTTACTGTAGGATAGGCTGTTTAGGATGTGAGTTTTCACTCAGAGAAAACGCCGTTGTCATAATCAGGCTCGTTTCTTGAAGATTTATTTTCCTTAATAATACTGTTTTTAGTATGTTGTTTGTTAACTTCTACTTATTGAATTCTTGTCATGTTTTATAGGATAATTTGCAATGTTCCTAATGCACTGTGCAAAGTGCCACACATTTAGCACATTGAAAAATGTGATTGTGAATGCGAGAAAGTGCTTCAGTACAGTTGCTAGCTGCAGATAACCGCCCTTAGTTCATCTCACCTGTTCTTTTTCCTCATCAAACGGCCACTTTAATTGCTTTAAGTGGGGGTCAGTGACAACGCTAAGGACACTGGCTTCATTCGTGTCTGACACTTGCCACCTCCTTTCAGTTTCCTCCACCTGTTTCAAAAAACAAAACATTTGGTTACTGATTTCGACATTGATTTCCATGGCAATGATTTAAGCTTCGAAGCGTTCGGGTCAGCCCTATTAGCGTCAGTGTTGGCACTCTGCAGCCTGCTTCTCCAAACTGGAAGCGTGCCGACCGCTGTCTACTGTAGGTAATACACTGACTATGGATAAGTACCTCATACAACCCCTCTTCAAAAAAATGTGAACTATCCCTTCAAATCTCTACGCTTAGCTCTGATGACCCCTGCAGCATTATATTTTTTTAACTCATGTATTCCTGCAGTCTTGTTGCCACTGAGCAACAAACAGGTCAATCCAAAAACACTCAGCCAAATTGATATCACTGCCCTTCATTAAGTCAGGCAGTGTTCATGTCTTATGTGCTTGGGTGCTTTGCTTTTTGTGCATTTACACTAACAGGGCTCTCAGTGGTGGGGGGATAAACCGTGACTTATATGAGTGGACCATCTACTATAAATGTATGACCTGTTTGTGTGATGTAAAGCTGCTCTATGAGCCGTGTGGAGTCAAGCCATTCAAAACTTCTCACCCTAAAACTGAGCCCACTCTCGCACACAGATTGCAGCGATGCTAACTGAAAACTGAATGGATGTAAATTTAGTTTGAATGGCTCCCTGATGTTTCTTGTTATCCAAATACTTCGGCTACATCTACACTAAGACCCTGTCCACATGTGTACAGATATTTTAAAAAATGGATATTTCCTGACTCCGTTTACACAAAAAAAAATCTGTCCAGATGACCTTTGTTCTACAAAATATCTCTGTACACACTAGCACGCAAAAATTACTCCAAATGCTCACAGGCGTTAGCTGTCTGTCCTCATGTGTGTACACCACCTAATGTTTCCTTTTTCATAATACCGACTAGAGATCTCGTCATTGTTAAATCCCCTTAAATATAAAGACAAATGCACTCACTCAAAGATGCAAGTGAAGCTCTCGACCTGCAACAGATTTCCTTAAATTCCTCACTGACAACAACCACTCTGGAAAGCGTCCCACCATCTGGTGGTTCGATTGGGCCTGATCCAAAACTCGTTTCTGGTGGACCAAATAACACTGGGTGTCTGGAAACTTGTGCAGCAGTACTAATATTAAGTGTAAAGCATTCATTAGACCAAGCAGTGCTAAAGAAACGTAAGCAAACCAGTAGTCTGACGTTGCTGTTTATTTCTTATGCCCATTACATAGAGCAATAATGGGCATTCCGAAACACTCCATTATACATGTCCATGCGGATTCAAAGTAAAGTTTTTAAAAAATATCCACCTTAGGAGTTTTAAAGTGTTTTAGTGATTTATGACCCGGGTTGCTTGGAGACACAAGGCCAAAACATAGAGGAAAATATCTGCATATGGGTGGACTGGGCCTAAGGCTACATCCAAACTAATACATTTTCTTTTTACAACACAACTGTGGCTACGTATATGCCGAATGCAGTGGTTCCCAACTGGTCAGATCCAGATTTCTCCTTAGTCATCAGCTCAAGGTCCACATAATACATTAAGGGTGATACTTAAGTTTGGCCTCATTAGTCACTCAATCTACGGCAGGAAATGGCACTTCAAAATAAAAGCTATGTGCCGGAAATTCACTGTACTTAAACATAAAGTGTGTTTTTTACAAACTCAACACATTTCCAAGTCGCTTACAATCCATTCAGAATGGACATGTGACCCACTTTTGGACCGCGACCCACCAGTTGGGAACCACTGGCCTAGCGATCACACTACTGTGGCGTTTCTGAACCCCTAAAACGGAGATTTTTGAAAACACTGCTGACCCTGTTTTAGTTTGAAAACTCGGCGGTCTGGATGGGCGGATATTGCCCTTGTGATGTAAGTTATTTTAGTGTGAATGGTAATTTTTGCATTTCATTTTCACTTAAAAAAAATTGATGATAGCACCACAATTCTTCATTTATAATGTAAGTTTTAAAACATTTTACCTTTATCAAAAACTGCGGCTCCTGCGATTTGGATATTGCACTTGGCCATATTGCAATTTTGATAATATTTCGATTAACTGTGCAGCTCTAAACGTCTCCCCGTCTGTTTTCTGCTGCCTTGACTGCTTTATATTGGTCTGTTACCTTCAGTATCAGTTCCACCTCATCGTTAGTCCAAGCAAAGAAATCTCTGGTCTTTTTATTTTATGCCTCCTCTGTAGTGTTTTCTGAACCTACCCAACCAACCACAGAGTAGACAATCTGCTTCCTGTATACACTCCAGTGTACATGTGACATGAGTTTCCAGGTGTATCGATTTGGATGGAGATTAATTCTAAAATGGTGCTAAAAGGCTTGTGTGTACAGTGATTGTTTTTAAAACGCTGTCTTAAAATGAAAACACGTGTTAGTGTGGATGTGGCCTCAGTTAATTGACCAAAAGCACTGTTTTAATGAACCAAATCATTTTTGCTGTTAAACAAACAAACAAACAAACAAACAAACCAACAAACCCTGGGCAAGTGTGTTGCAATTTTATTATCATTTTTAGGAACTACAAGATTCAAAGGTCAAACACGTTTTGTGAAAAGTGTGATATTTGATGACACTGACTTTGTTCTCCACTTGAGTGCTCGCAGAGGCAGTTTAATGTTTTTTGTTTTCTACCATTCCTGTACAATGGTTGTTGTGAAGGACCAGTCACTCCACTTCCTTTCTTTGTTGAATTGTTACAATATTTATTTTAAGTGCCATTTTGTGTCCACTGCATTGTTTACACTATGCAAACTGTGTATTTATTATGTAGTATTATTTAGATAAGGCAGCAGAATGTGTGCTAACTTGATTTGGCATTCCTGTCAGAGACTTATTTTGTCATATTAATAATAATAACAAGCATGCACCGTATGATTTTACTCCTGCAGAACATGTCTTACAGCATTCTCAGATTCAGCTTTTTTCTTATTCCAAAACTGACGACGGTGACCTAATTGTCTTACAGTATTTATTGTGTGGCATAGTATCTTATTGAAGGGGGATTTCCAAACAACATTTTCACATCTTCAGACTTTCCTTGCTGAAAACTTGAACTTCAGTTTCCTGTTGCAGTGCTTAATGCAGGGGCAGTGACTGCGAAGAGAAATGAACTGACGCAAAAACCAAGGATGATTTCTTTGCTTCATATATGATCTGTGTGTGTGTGTGTGTGTGTGTGTGTGTGTGTGTGTGTGTGTGTGTGTGTGTGTGTAGAGTCTATGAGAGAGGTTGGGTAACTAACTAAAAACTAAAAAAAATTACTTCAGGTTGGAAACACCATTGATTGAATAACGTTATTCCTGTTGCTTTGTCACCCTGAGATCTGCCCCGTCAGATGGGGAATGTTAATATGTATCATGTACATAATGAAGTCAAAATAAAAAAAATAAAAATAATAATGGGTCTTGTCTCTGAGCAGTGGCAACGTCACAGAACGAATAGTACAACGCAAAAGTGGCAAAATGTTAAATGTAAGTGGTTTTTATTTTAAAGGCGCTGTATGTAAGAACGTGGCCAAAACGGTTACTGCACTCAAATTCAAAATACTGCCGCGAGTCGTGTCCGCCCCTCCCTCCCCTACAGATTCAAGGTTGCTGGACAGCGGCACGCTGGAGACTGATTTGTTTGCTCACGGGCGGCTGCCGTGGCAGGGCTGCGTCGCCGCGTCCTTGATCTTTGGTTTTCCAGCAGACCGTTCAAGCAAGTCCGGCTTCTCTCGTGCTAACGCTGCTGCCGGGATACAGCTGAGGAGGAGCCGGCTGCTAATGCTATGTACCGGGACACTGCTAATGCTGCTTGCTGTGCTGCTGTAGCTCAGTCGTAACCAACTGATGCTGAGACTCTACTGACTGCGTGACTGGTAGACGGCGGTGGGTGGCGCAACAGGCCAAAACACAAATTCAAAACATTAACATGATTTGCGGACCGTAAAATCTTTTTTTAAATGCGAATATTCTGGCTGTACTATTGTTGTCGGTGAGATCAGTATGTTATATGAACATTATTCCTTAGTCTCTGTGACATATTAGGAGGATTTTACGACTATTTGCTTTATATTTCTTACATATAGCTCCTTTAACTAAAAGTGCTTGTTTTTGCCACTGACAGGATCAGATTGTTATAAGTGTCTGACTACATCATGGAAAGGAGCCCGACAAAGATAGACCTTTTGTTATAGAGTAAGATCAGGGAACGGCCTCGATTGTTAAACCCATCAGGCTCCATTGAAATAAAGAGTAATTTTGGCGAGTATAGAGGCAGCATATTTTCACATCTAACTGGGTGAATTAGGTTTTTTTTTTTTCAAGCAAACCAGAATTAACAATTGTTAGAAGAGTGGAGAGATGAGACAAGGTGGTTTTTGTGAGTTTTAATGTGTTTGTCGACTTCAAATGAAGTGTGTCTTCATGATGATAAATTGCTGTTGATTAAAATAGAGTCTGGCAGCTTTGCCGACGGTGTCAAAGTGGATATGGAAAGCATCCCGTTAGAGACAGACCTTTTTGTTCAAGAGTAAGATCCTTTATCTTTAACCAGAAACAGCCACGAAATCGCTATCACCAAACCCACCAGACTCCATTTAAATAAACAGTGACTTTAACGTGTATAGAGCCAGCATATTTTCACATCCAGCTGGGTAAATTTAAGGGTTTATTTCAACCAAACCAGAGCTGGTGATTGTTGGAACAGTGGAAACAAGACCAAGATGGCTTTGTGAGTTTTATTTTGATTCTCTCAATTTTGGATGAAGTGTGTTTTATGATAATAAAATTAATGTTTATTTAAATGGAGTCTGGTAGGATTGGCTAAGGCGATTTTAGGGCTGTTTCTGGTTAAACAAAAGGATCTTACTCTTTAACAAAATGGTCTATCTCTGTAGGGATCCTTTCCAAACACTTGTAATAACACAAAATCCCCAAATCGATACTGCCATACCCATTTGATTTAAATAAACAGTGATTTTATCATCATAAAAATACCGCATTCAAAGCTGAGAGAAACTAAATACAACTCACACAACGTCTTGGTTTGTCTTTCTACTTTTCCAACAATCACCAACTCTTGTGTGGTTAAAATAAACCCCTGATTTCCCCAGTTAGATGTGAAAACATGCTGGCTCTATACATGCTAAAATAACGGTTTATTTAAATGGAGTCTGGTGAGACTGGCTGTTTCTGGTTAAACAAAAAGGAGCTTATCTTTAATAAAAAGGTCTGTCTCTGTAGGGATCCTTTCCACATTGTTGTCAGACACTTAAGATGATAATCAGAGCCTGTCAGTTGCAAAACAAGCACTTTTAAGGGGACACACACTCACCAGCCACTTTAATAGGTACATTTTGCTAGTACCAGGTTGGACCTTCTTTTGCCTTCAGAACTGCCCTAATTCTTGGTGTCATAGATTCAACAAGGTGCTGGAAACATTCCTCAGAGATTTTGGTCCATATTGACATGATAGCATCATGCAGTTGCTGCAGATTTGTCGGCTGCACATCCATGATGAGAATCTCCCGTTCCACCACATCCCAAAGGTGCTCTATTGGACTGAGATCTGGTGACTGTGGAGGCCATTGGAGTACAGTGAACTCATTGTCATGTTCAAGAAACCAGTTTGAGATGATTTGAGCTTTGTGACATGGTGTGTTATCCTGCTGGAAGTAGCCATCAGAAGATGGGTACACTGTGGTCATAAAGGGATGGACACGGTCAGCAACAATACTCAGGTAGGCTGTGGTGTTTAAACCATGCTCAGTTGGTACTAAGAAAATCTCCCCCACACCATTACACCACCAGCAGCAGCAGCAGCCTGAACCGTTGATACAAGGCAGGATGGATCCATGCTTTCATGTTGGTGACACCAAATTCTGACCCTACCATCTGAATGTGGCAGCAGAAATCCAGACTCATCAGACCAGGCAACGTTTTCCAATCTTCTATTGTCCAGTTTTGGTGAGTGTGTGTGAATTGTAGCCTCAGTTTCCTGTTGTTAGCTGACAGGAGTGGCACCTGGTGTGGTCTTCTGCTGCTGTAGCCCATCTGCTTCAAGGTTGGACGTGTTGTTGGTTCAGATGGTCTTCTGCAGACCTTGGTTGTAACCAGTGGTTATTTGAGTTACTGTTGCCTTTCTATCTCACAAGGCATTTTCACCCAGAGAACTGCGGCTCACTGGATATTTTCTTTTTCAGACCATCCTCTGTAAACCCTAAAGATGGTTGTGCAAGAAAATCCCAGTAGATCAGCAGTTTCTGAAATACTCAGACCAGCCCATCTGGCACCAACAACCATGCCACGTTCAAAGTCACTTAAATCACCTTTCTTCTCCATTCTGATGCTGGGTTTGAACTTCAACAGGTTGTCTTGACCATGTCTACATGCCTAAACCATTGAGTTGCTGCCACGTGATTGACTGATTAGCTATATGGGTTAACAAGCAGTTGAACAGGCGTACCTAATAAAGTGGCCAGTGAGTGTAAATTGACAGTGCCAGTGGTTACATTGCAGCCTCTTTCATGGTTCCCATTAACCTCTTATGTGATAATAGGGTCCAGGTTGAAAAATATCAAATTACCCTTAAAGTGAGCTCTGTTCAACCTCTGTACAACATAATTTAAATAATATTTAGACCTCAATGACATGCATGACTCTACAACACTAAGCTACTCAGCAAACAAGTGATTCTTATTTTGTCACATAAAACAGGCCAAAACATTAAAATTGTAGATCTTTATTCAGATAGTTTATGCATCTAAATGGATAAAAATAACAACACAGTGAAATGATTTTTGTACATAATAAAATAGATGTTTCTCTCCCAGTCTTTGGTTTTTACAAAAACGAGGTTATGTCACCTTTGTAGAAAAATAATTTATGTGTAAATCAGTCTGTCAAGCTCAGTTGCATCCTTTTGTATCAGACGTGGAAATAAAATAGTCACCAAAAGCTGAAAGCAAAAGGCAGACTGTTGACTCATCACAGAAAGTTACTCTTCAGCCTGCCATGTTCATCTTTCAGTGCCTTCAGTGGCAAAAGTCTGGTCATTACTGCACCATGTGATGTTACTGTGAACTGTGCTTCCTAAGCTCAACCACACAGCTAAAGCAGAATTCAGCAAGCACTCCTGAGCCGAGGTTTGCAGCTGCTTCCCTCTACACGTTTACTGTTAAAAATCAAAAGTCGCTTCAACAAATTTAGAAACACTGGATAAGAGAGGTTGCATGTGTTGCATGTTTGTTCAAACGTATGACAGAGGAAAAATTCTGTTTAAAATACTTTTTTTTAATATATATCTCTCTGATGTTCCCATATTTACAAGTAGGAGAAATTGTGGAAGTAAAACAATTTGTTGCCACGTGAGGAAAGTTTTTATATTAAAAGGTGAATAAAAGCAACACAACACAAGAGGGATCAACTTAAAATAGAAAAATCACTTTGGGGCATGAAAATAATCAACTGTCCATTGTCTGTTAAAGTGACAAGTTCTGGGAAATAAGCCAGAAACATGTCTACTGTAGGTGCAAGTCGTCTGTCCTTACTGACCCCGGCCCTCAGAGGGCCACAGCCCTTAGCTCATTAACCAAACAGTGTACAACATTACTTGTCAGTGGGGTTTGACAGCCTCAGGAAAAATCACATTAAATACAAGCTAATACCGACATCCCACACCCCAAAAGCCCTCCACCTATACCTCATGAGTCAGTAAATCTGCAGGTGAGGAGATGTGGCTCCGTCCCTCCATTTGTAAACCTTCTCTGTGATCACGGTGCGACAGAGAGGGCAGCTCTTCTCCCGGTTAAACCACAGAGCGATGCATTCGTCACAGAATATGTGCTGCATGGCAGAAAAACAAAAGCATGTCAGCATGTCCTGCACTTAATCGTCCATGACTGATCTGATTCAGGAAGGGGTCGGAAAAGATGAATAATGATGTATAAAGAAAATATGGGTTTATTATTAGGGTTGGTAGAGAAGAATAGTAAATAAAAGACAAGTGCAGTTGTAAAACTGTCGTGTTACAGATCTTCTCTCTTTGAGGGTAAGTTCACTATTTTCAACACAGACAGTTTTTGTTTGCTTTTGTATCTCAGTGACTTATGAGAACCACATTTTTAGATTGGTCCAGTATTGAGCGAGAGTGCTGCAGCTGTCGATAGTAAAACAGGCTGCAGTGTCAATTTACGTCCAATGAAAGTGCTTGTTTTTGCCACTGACAGGCTCAGATTATTTTTTTAAGTGTCCGACAACATTATGGAAGGATCCCTACAGAGACAGACCTTTTTGTTAAAGAGTAAGATCCTTTGTTTAACTACAAATAGCCCCGAAATCACTGTCGCCAAACCCACCAGACTCCATTTAAATAAACGGTAATTTTAGCATGTATAGAGGCAGCATATTTTCACATCTCACTGGGTGAATTAACTTTTTTTTTTTTTTTTTTCAACCAAACCAGAGTTGGTGATTGTTGGAACAGTGAAAGGACAAATCAAGATGATTTTTTGAGTTTTATTTTGTTTCTCTCAATTTTGGATTAAATGTGTTTTGCAATAATAAATATTTAAATGGAGTCTGGTGGGATTGGCGAAGGCGATTTTGGGGCTGTTTGTAGTTAAACAAAAAGGAACTTACTCTTTAACAAAAAGGTCTATCTCTGTCAGGATCCTTTCCATACACTTGTACTAACAATTTGACACTGTCAGTGTCAATCACAAGCACTTTAGTGGATGTAAATTGACGGTTCAAAACATGCCACGAGTGTTTCCATTGCAGCCGGCTGCAGCCCTCTCGCTGAATTCTGGGCCAATTCCTTCTTTATCTTTACTAATTTATAAAGCGCTTTTTAAAACAGAGTTAACAGACAAGACATGAAATCAACAACTTTTAAAAGAACTGATAGAAACACATTAGTGTACTAAGACTGAGGAAATAAAAGACAGTCTAAATTAAATTAAAATTCAAGTCAAATCAGGAAAGGCTCTCAGATAAAAGTATGTTTTAAGAATGGACTTAAACACTCACTGACTGGGTTGACCTGATTTCCTCGGGCAGACTGTTCCAGAGCCTTGGGCCCTGACAGCAAACGCTCTGTACCCTTTAGTTTTCAGTTGGGCCTCTGGAACAGACAAAAGACCTCTGCCCGAGGACCTCAGAGTACGTCCTAGCATGTACGGCACTAAGACGTCAAAGATAAAGTGATAAAGTCTGATAATGTAAAATTGAAGAGGAGGAATGTGTGAGGCAGATGCCTGAAGGATCTTAGTCTGCTTGTTGATGCCCACACAGCACAGAGGAGGCTCATCAATAACTTCAATTACAAATACTACAACTACAATAACAAACCTGATCATTGGTTTGATACGACAGGCCCTGCAGTGAACACTTGTGTGGTTTTACCTGACAGAGCAGAACCCGAGGCTCCCTGTACTCTCCCTGACAGATGGGACAGACATCTCCAGCCTCGCTGCACTGACTCCTAGTGGCCGCTGTGCCTGTGTGCTGAGAAACGGACAAAAGCAACACCTCAGCACAGCTGGTTCCTCAATGTGACGACTCACAAATGAACAAAGAAGTTGTTAACCACTGACCTCGCCCTTTAGAAATATCCTCACAGTTTTCAGCAAAGACGTCCACTGTCCGTACAATCCTAAAAGCTGAGGGGGAGAAAAAAAGAACAAAAATGTAAACAAACAACAAAAAAAGTTTTATATTAAAAGGAATACTTCACCCCCAAAATGACCCTTTGTATATCAATAACTAACCCCGTGATATCTTGAATCCTGGCATGCCTTCATGGTGAACGAAGAATACCAGAACTCAGAAAATTCTTGACAAACTGAAGTCAAAGCCGAGGTCTCTCAATTGAAACAATACTAAAAGACAGAGCTTTACTGTCACCTGTAACATCGGTCGAGTCGTTTTTATACATTTTAATGCAGAAAAGTTACATTTTTCATCTTTTCAGGGCTAGTTCAGAGACCAGGAGCTCCTCTGTTCAGCGAGGTAAAATTACTGTTTTTGTCAACAGAGTCTGGCTTTGAAGAGAGTATGGAGAAGTTTCACTTTTAGTTCAGTTCCCTGTCAGAGCACACAATTGGATAAATGAGACTTGGATTATACTGGACGAGTTGTGTGAGAGTTTGTAAATGTTTTGATATAGTTTTGCTGTTGTTAAAGGCGGTCCCATATGACTTCAGCTCATTTTTGGATTCTTCGCTCACCAGAAGCATAGGAGAAAAAGTTTTTTTCACAAGTTCAACTTAACATGTGGTGAGTGATTGATATAAAAATGGTTATTTGGGAGGTGAAGTATTCCTTTAATGATGTAAAGATCTATTGCTGGTTAGTCTGACTGATCACACCTTCAGTATGAGGTAGAGCAAAGCCAGCAGGACCCCCAGTGTGAGTCCAGGGGTGCCGTCAACCTCCTGGTACGTGACCAGGTAGCGGAACCACAGTGGAACAGGAGCCGTGGCCTGGTGGACCTGACCCAGCTCCTCAGTCAGCATCACCCACCGGCCCTGGAGACAAAAGATGAACTACTGAACCAGCGCTGCCAAGACATAATATTAGAGTGACAGTTCTTCCTTAAAACCAAAAACCCAAAAGGAGAAATACACCACACTCACCTGGGTTCTGTAGGTCACCAGTGAAGATGGCAGCAGCAGAATAAGGCACTTAATCCCCATAAAGAGAAACTTTATGATGAAGTTGGTGATGCCGACTGCCCATAGAACCTCCCAGAAACCCAGCGGCTCAATGGTTGGGCTGAGGAAGATGAGACTAGAAGAAGGTTGCGTTCACGTTAAACGGCTGCTTACTAACAACCAACAGAGAGTGAGATTATACTCCAAGAACAGGTAATTGGTTTGCATTTGGATGCATTGACTCGTACCAATAATGAAGTGTCTCAGTGAGGAAGGTGTAGTAAAGCAGGAGGGTGGAAGAGATCAGGAACAGAAGCAGCCACACACACTGCAGCTTTGAGTGACGATCCTGAGGGAACACACAGGCGATAACATGGTTTACGACTCTAATAGCAATGAACTGTATAAAAGAATCAAGAAATGTTTTCTGTTCTTAACTTACCTGAAGAAAGACTTGAATCTGAATGTTTTTATTCACATACAGAAAAGTCGTGAAGAGGCCAACGCCAACTGCCAGACCTGGTAAATGGATAGAAAGCGTATAGTAAGTTGTCTTGCATTCACTGATGCATTAACTGTGTTTGCTTAACTCACCAAGAGCATGTTGGATGACCAGTTTAGCACACAGTATGATGAGGAAGGGAAGACTCTTTTGGAGCCAGCGGAAGAGACAGCGGAGCTCAGACAAGGAGGTGCTGGGTTCCCCAGAGTCCAGATCAGAGTCAGGCGGGTCCAGCTCAGGCTCTGAGTTCGAGTGGTGCTGCGCCCGACTGTGCACGTGTGGCTGAGAATGGGAGTGGCTGTGGGAGTTGACTCTGGACCTCCTGGATGATGCGCCTCCACTGGACTCCCCGGGCTTGCTGGTCATGGTTACCCGCACCTCATTGCTTTCGGGGTTGACGGCGGCAGCAGCAGCAGCAGCAGGGACTGGCGTTCTGGTAAGTTCTGGTTGCAGAGTTAGGGATAGACCATTTGCTGCGTGAGCGCCCAGCTCATCTGAATTAGGCTGCATTACAGTCGGAGACTCCCTCAGTTTCAGTGCTCTTCTGGAATCACTCCTTCAACACAAAAGACAAACAGTGTGTCTAGCAGTAACAAGTTGTATAACAAATGGAAGGTGCACAGTCGTTAGTTAATCCAAGATATAGACTCACAGCTCTATGTTTTAATGCAGGACTTTGCATTTCACTCATTCTTGAGAAGTGGGACAGTCGATTGATTTTTACTCTTCAGGTAGGCTGGGAAAATATATTTTAAAAGATCAAAGTCTCGACTTTTAAACTTTGTAATAAGCCAACCTCACAGTGATTTCATTTTTTCTTGAATAGCAGACATAATGGATGTCAGAGGTAAGATCTGACAGAGTTGACGTCTGACAGAGTTGACAAATAGTGATAAATATCCATTCATTTCACAGCAGTTGTAGTGAGTAGCTATTTTAATTCGTAAGTTGCTTAGAGTTCTCTTCATGCTAATCAAAATACTAATTTTTAGACCATAACTCTTGTTTAGTTTTGAGCTGTTGTGGTTGGGATACACTCAATAGCAATATTATTTAATTATTTTATCATAAAATAGAAGGCTCACCGGTGCTTAAGCAGCATTACCACCTTTTTGGAATCCAATAGATGAGACAGGAGTCCTTAGATTATAACTAACTCCTTTTATGCATGGTTAAAGGAAGTTTATGTGAAAATCTGATGATCTTGCAGTGCCTTTTTAAAACTGATGTTATCAGTCTGTGCTGTCAGTTTTAGATTTTGAAGTCTAACACATTTTTTAATTGTTTGAATTTGTGAATTATTATCTGGGACAAAGGTGTTTTCTGGCATAGGGCAAGTTTAGAAGTTAAAATAATAAATACAGGTCAAAATATTTAATAACTCATCATTATTTCATACATATAAATCCTTTAAAAAATAAAATGTCACTCCAGAAGCTAAATACGTGTGTTGATAAGTTATAATTTTAAGGTTTTCTTTTTGGTAAGGCAAGATTTGTCCCAATTCTCAAGAATGAGATTCAGATTCAGACAACTTCATTAATCCCACCAGGGGCAATTTGTTTGAACAGCTTGCCTTGCACACATACTACAACATACAGTAGCATGTAGACACATTAATAGATGAGTAATAAATAAAAATAAAAATTTGGGTGGGCGATTTATTATCTTTGAATCGGGGGCTCCCACCAAACAAATCAACAATGCCACTATATGATCACTATTTGACTACGTTCAGGTATCTAAATAAGTGACATTATGGTAACTCTGTGATCATGGGTGTGGTTAATCTGTACAAGTATTAACTTGTACAATAACTGAAAGCTGCAGGTGTAACACTGCAATCTGTGACCCGTCAGATTCTGTGACCCTGAACCAGACTCCGTTAAGAAATAGTAGAGTTCAGTGAGTAGACGAGTGGTTAGGGTTTCTGTTTGTATTTTAGGAGTTGGGTAAGGGATTGAGACTTGTTACAGAATTCGGTGTAACACCGCAAAAACAGACGACAGTGTTTTCTGTTTGGAGTAACAGATAATTATTAGGTTAACGTTAACTTAAGTTTTTATGCTAACTAAAGATGACTAGCAGTCCGTGTTGCAGTATTAATAATCCAGTAAGTCTCATCCAGGCTGTAAGTACAGTGGTTTTGAAAGCTAACTAAAGTTAGCCGAACTGTACGGAGGTTACATCCATAATTTTCAGGAAATAAAAGTAATGAGAGACAGACAACAAGACAGCTGATCGTTTCCTCCACAGTGTACTGGGCTGCCGTTAGCGTTAGCATTAGCATTAGCTAACAGCTGTTTTCTGTCTGCCGGTGCTAAAAGCTTCCGCTCACCTGTCATTCTGCACCCGGAGTTTCATGGTAGGCTTCCGGTCCCCATTTAAGACAACGTCCGAGTCTCCAAACGAAACAAAAGCAAAAGCAAACCAAAAAAAGAAAACTAAACTGTTATGTTTCAGGCTAAGCCATAAGCCTGTCGTTCAGACATCTTGACGTTGTTTACGTCAGCAGACGTCACAGTCTTCTTCTGTTGGGTAATTATGGCGGGTCGGATGTGAAACGTTGCAATGCCTCCACCTACTGGAGCATTTTAAAATTACCATCGACAAATTTTAATAAATTAACAAATTTAATAACAAAATTAACAAAATTAATTTAATTTAAAAAAATCCCAAAACAATTTAAACACACAGAGAACCCTCAAATATGTGTCAGCACATAGTAATGTATAATTTGGAGAAAAGATCATTTGAAATAATATAATAAAAAAAAAAAATATATATATATACCATAATAATAATGATAATAAGAAAATAATGCATTTTTAAATACAAGTAGCTTTACGTCCATGAGCAGTGATTGTGGGAGGAATAACTGGAGAAATAAATAAAAGATAATGGTAACTGTCTGTTAAGCAAAAATAGTAATAACAAGAGAGTACTTATTGGATTATTAATACTGAAACACAGACTGCTAGTCATCTTTAGTTAGCATCAAAACTTAAGTTAACCTAATAACTATCTGTTACTCCAAACAGAAAACACTGTCGTCTGTTTTTGCAGTGTTAGGTGAGGTGGTATTCCAAGTATGAGTGAGATATTAACAGATAAGGTGTGTAACAATATAAAATGATTAAATAAGTTATGAAATAGAATATGAAACAGAACGTTCACAGTAAGGCATCATCTTGTTATCAACTGCTATGACAGGGTAATACATAAAAAATAGATAATCAGAAATGCTACCTATACAAATACTGATGGTCTAAAGGAAAGAAAGAGGAAAGACAATGCACATAATTATCTTGCATTCAAGAAATTAATACAAGTAGACTTCTGTAGCTTTCTCCCCCTCTAGAAATGTCATAAACGCCCCCATATCTTATCAAAAGTAGAATATTTACCCTTAATCATAAAGGTAAGTTTTTCAAGGGCAACAGAGTGTGACAGTCCAGTAAGCCAGGAAATAAATAAAATATTACTGAAGTAAAATATACACTAGTTAGTCGGTGAAGATTCTCAGTCATCCAGGTCATGGTAATCGTAAGTGCTATATCCCGTAAGTGGTCCCACCTGACCCTAACGACTCACATGGTGGCCAGGTGGGTCAACAACTCACATTGTGACCTTAACGACTCTGAAACCAAGAGCTCACGTGACCCCTACGACTCTGCAAGGGTTCACACCCACACAGGGTTTATAGCCTGCAACTTCATACCAGTCATTTAGAACTTCAAGAAACGCAAGCAAGTCCAGTTGCCTACAATATAGCACTTACGATTACACTAGTTAGTGTATAATGTTAATAATGATACACACGTTTGATGCCTCACATCTCTGGATATGCTGGGAAGTTGCTGAGTAGGTATGTCTGTTACTGAACCTGAGGACACAGGTTCACATCCTCTCTGTGTTCTTGAGTAAGACACCAAATTCCTACAAGCTACCAGTGTTGTTTCTGTCTTTGCAACCCTTCATTATGTTGACAACTACAGAAGTGTAGCCTTAGTCATATCTAACAACCAAAATCTTTTCAGATGAAGGTCCCTGAGGAGAAATCTTATCAACTGGGGTATCCTGACCTATTGTGGATTAATTTAGGGGTCGTCGACAGAAGAAAGGTTGAGAACCACTGCTGTAGACGATCAGGCTGTGTGTGCATGTTTGTAAGTGAGTTGTTGTGTGTGTATCCCACTGGCAAGCTAACCTCCATCGCTCTACACTGCAATCACAGGCAGGTATTGCTAATAAGGGCAATGGCGTCGTCGTAAAACCCTCCTACATATTATTATATACTACATCGAATACAAGTTTTCTTAAATTATATGTTTGAATATGCCAATGAGGTAGTATCTAATTAAATATGTGCTGATTTGCATACATTTCCAGATAAAGCCAGGTTCACAATTCTTGTTTCACTTTGTTTCAAAGGTTTCTACAGAGGGAATTTTTTGATATTTCTTTTTATCACTCCATAAATCAGAAAATACTGTCAACAGCCATAACAAAATCAATTTCCAATATTGTTTTTCGGGGAAAACATGCTCTATAAATCAGGCTATGAATGATATATGAGTAAACTCCTCTGTAATATAGACGGGAACAAAACTGCAAAGTCTGGTGTATGCAACTGTCACTAAAGTGGAGATTTTTGGCTCAAGTTATGAGAAAAAAATTGTTTTGAAAAAACTGCCTTCAAAGATATGGATTTTTTTAAGCAAAAATATGACAGTGGGATAAAAATTTAAATAATGCGTATCACCATGAAACCTCTGCATTTGTTTACTTACATTAGGATAATTATTTTTTGTATATCAAGTTGTCTGAAGCGTTATGTGTAAATATGCAAATTATGCATTATCTAAATAAATATGCACTAAGCTGCATACATTTCCAGAACAATTCTAAACATTGGATAAAGCTTGGTTCAAAATTCTTGTTTCACTTTGTTGTCATATTAGAGTTAAAGATTTTCATGGAGGGAATTTTGGACATCTCATTTTATCACTCAGTTAATCAGAAAATACTGAATGAATAAAAAAGCCATTAAAAGAATCATTTTTTTTGCCATGTTTTTATGAATAAAATGTTCTGACTGACTCAGAGTATGAGGAAAAAAAGGAATTGAGAAATTTTTTTTATTTATTTTTTTGAGAAATAAAATATGCCACCATGAAACGTTCCCAGTTGATTACTGACATAAGGACAATTATATTTTGTTTTACGAGTTTTTGAAGTTTTATGTGTAAATATGCAAATGATGTATTATCTAATTAATAATGCAGAACAGAAATCAGAACTAAAATAAACACCTAAATCTGCATTTTGGACAGTTTTTGTTCTGCAAAACAGACCCAAATCTGTTTTCAGCTGTAGTGTCTCGCCTTAAATTACACACCTTTTTAATACTGGCATCATTTTCTAGTAATTGGGATTGTAAATAGCACATAATATAGTCACAATGGCTAACAAATTAGTTTTTGGTATTCAGATCAATGCAGTGCACATGGGCCCAAAGCTTAAGAAATTTCTATTCAAATTTTTTTGCATTTTTCTTACGTCACCTATGAAATCATAAAAAAAATGACAGATGGCTTTTTCACAGACTGGAGCCTGAGCCTCTGTTGAAGCTTTTTAAATGCAGTCCTTTGACCTGTTTCTGTTAAAGAGGTTGTACTTTCTGTAATGTCTGCCTTGGCATCGCTCAGACTCTGTACGAGCGTGCAGTAAGCCACTGTGGTGAAAGGAGGTTAATGTACTACGGCTGTGAGAGCTGTTCCCCGGCTCTATCTGTAATTGTGTTATTGCACTATAGAATTGTCAGTGGAGTTGTACTGCCCCAGTCAAGGCATCGGAGCCAAGTCTGTGGAGGGAGGTTAACTTGACATATAAATTGCTATCTGCCAAGATGAATGGAGCTCGCCAGAGAGCAGATGAGGGGAGCAGTGGCCTGACATTGCTTCTGACAGACTCCGTATATCCCCCGTCATCTTTCTCTTTTCCTTTCTCTGTACACGGTGCCAGCTGCTGCTTCCTCTGATGTCTTACTGGAGCTGCCAAAAATCCAATGCTAGCGCTGTCCAGTCTTGTGTACATGCATATGTGTGTGTGTGTGTGTGTGTGTGTGTGCAGATGCATCAGAGTGGTGTTCAACTGCCATTGGTTATTATCTAGAACATTTTCACTGTGAAATAACAATTCAGACTCTATACTGAATTGTTTTCTAGAGCAATTTCCACAACAGGGAAACAACCTATTCATTCTTAAGATGATATTACTGTGAACCTGTTGATGTTATCGATTGTATCATAATATGTGTGATCACACATGCAAGTTTAGTTATTGCACTCGCTCGTTTTATGGCTGTAGCTTGTTCAATACCTGCAGTTTTTATTTTATTTTTTTACAGGTTTTGCCCCTTGTTGTTGTTATTTTGTATCTCTTTATAGTTGTCAGCATCTTTTTTATGGTTTGTGTCTCTTAGTGGTATTTTTGTCTTGTATCTCTATGTCGTTGTTTTGTGTCTCTTTGTAGTTCCTTTGCATCTCTTTGTGGTCGTGTATCTCTCTGTAGTCATTCTGTGTCTCTTTGTAGTTCCTTTGCATCTCTTTGTGGTCGTGTATCTCTATGTAGTTGTTTTGTGTCTCTTTGTAGTTCCTTTGCATGCCTTTGTTGCCATTTTGTGTCTCTTCAAAGTACAATTATTGTCTCTTTTAGGGATATTTGTGTCTTTTGGTCGTTTTGTTTCTCTTTGTAGTTGTTTAGTGTCTCTTTGATGTGTATTTGTGTCTTTTTTGTGTCATTTGTAATCAAACTGTGTCTCTTTGTAGTTGTTTTGTGTCTCTTTGAGGTATATTTGTGTCTTCTGCGGTTGTTTTGTATTGTTTTGTAGTTGTACTTTGTCTCTTTGTAGTTCCTTTGCATCTCTTTGTGGCTGTGTATCTCTATGTAGTCGTTTTGTGTTTCTTTGAGGTATATTTGTGTCTTTTCTGTGTCATTTGTAGTCAAACTGTGTCTCTTTGTAGTCGTTTTCTCTGTCTTTGAGGTATATTTGTGTCTTCTAAGGTTGTTTTGTGTTGTTTTGTAGTGGTAGCCTGTCTCTTTATAGTTCCTTTGTATGTCTCTGTTGTTGTTGTTGTGTCTCTCTTTGGTGGGAAATTTTTGCCTCTTTGAGGTATCATTGTATGTTTGTAGGTTGTTTTGTGTCGTTTTGTAGTTGTACTGTGTGTCTTTGTAGTTCCTTTGCATCTCTTTGTGGTCATTTTGAGTGCCCTCCTGATTAAAACATGTTGATTTCAGTGACATTTTGCAGGTGAAGGCCGGGGGGGGGGGACACACTTTGGGCCCCCGGGCCTGTGCCTGGTAGGCCTGTTCAGTAATCCATCCATAGTCTCGCTGTATCTAGTTTGTGATTTATGTTGCAGAGTGTACATACATACCTTACATGCCGTCCTGCAGGCTTGTGTTTGTGGTCTTTGGGGGATGGGAAGAGGAGGATTGGATGGCCTTTCAGATCACATTCATAGCAATTGAGACCTTACAGTTTTCTGAGTCAGAATCCATGGATGGTTCATTAGTTATTACTGTTTAGAGCTGGCAGGATATCTCATAGAAAGTTACTTGACATTAAAACATTACGCAATCTTGTTGTGCATTGTTGTGGGACTTTTGATTCATAAATATCTCGAAATAAAGTTACAATGTGGTTGCATTATTCGGCAGACAAAATTGCATTCCCTTCTTTCTCAGACGAGGTGAATGTTAGATGTATTAAAATTATACCGTCTGGTCAAAACATTTCAAATACATCAATCTAATTCACTGTAGCATGTTTTGTAGAATGGATTTGAATTATTTAATGCAAATATTATAGATTTGGACTAAATGTCAGATTCTATGGTGGTGATCAGGAAGACAAAAGAGACCTCATCTTGTATCTTGTGAGGTATTTCACAAAAAAACCGAATAAGCACTTTTAGCCAACTTATTTTCTGTATGTCACTGATAAATTGTGAGATCCTCAAAATGTTTTGTACAAAATAGACAAAGTAATCGCCCTCTGCCTATCAGTTAAGACATTTATGTCTTAAATCTGGGGTAGGCAGTTTAATTTTGGCTTTACTTGGCAAAAATCCAACCTTTGAGCAGAATCCCATTGTGAGAGCAGGCAGCAGCTCCAGACATGGACCCCTACTGGAACTGGTCTGGCTGGACTGGACAGCCCAGACTCTCCGTCAGATCAGCAAACTTTCTGCTGATGTTACACAGGTTAGACCCAGTGCTACCACTGGGCACCAGACCACTGAGGGGTTTGGCTGAATTGGAGCTGCTACAGCTGCTAATTTACAGTCCATCTTCAGAGCTGCTCTGTGCCCTCCTCCCAGGGAAAGCACTCTACAGTGGTGGAGAGCAAGGCGCAGGGACCTCTATGCAACTGCACAGTAACATGAGATATCTATTATAATAAAATTGAATCTATCAATAGAAAACACTGAGTTAGTTTATGGAGTGTGTGCATATGCAGGTGGTTGTCTGCTGGGATGGACTTAGGACAGAGAAGGGAGAGCTGCAGGAGGAAGGCCTTTTTTTTTTGCCTATTTCAGATTTGTGCCTACCCTTAACTTTAATACCGCATTCATATTTATATCCAATTCTACAATGCTGTAGCCACGTAATTATGGTAGATATACTCAGTGGACAACCACCAGGGCCCTCTGGGTCCTTACAATGGGCCTAAGACAGCAGTGTCCAAACTTTTTTTTGAATAGAGGCCAGATTAGATAACGTGAGAATACTTGGGGGGACGCTGCCACACAACATTAGCACTAGTACATACAAAGACAAGCTGCAGGCCATATAAAATTGATCTTCGGGCCACGATTGGCTCCTGGCCCGGCCTTTGAACATGCCTGGCTTAAGATATTCTAAAAATTAATATATATTTTTTTAAATCTATTTTTTATATATTAAGTCACCAGCTCTACTTTTATTTTAACAGTTTATAGTTTGCCAATCAACATCTAAACAAAATATTTCTGAGAAAAATAAACCCTTTAAACCAACCTGTTCAGTTTGTGTTGGAATGTGAAGGGTTAAATTAATACGCACCTTTGTCTCCCAATCAGAATTTGCTGCCTCTACAGTTGCTAGGAGGAACATATAGTTTCAGCTCTGTGATTGGTTGTCCTGTAATAAAAATTGATCAATCATATCTTCAGTTTCAATTGGTGGTCCGACCGCTAACTGTCCAAGTAAAACCGCTGATAAACAAGCTAGCTAGCCCGTTGGAAGCCGTTGGGAATTTATGTCCCACCCAGTTTTAAGATAAACTTTTAATGAAAATTTGGAGTTAAAAGTTGCATGACCCCGCCATCAAACATATTATCCTAAATAACAAGAGGAAGGACTTTTTTTCAAGTGATGCCATCATCAAATGGTAAGTTATTTATCTAATAGGCTGCCATGCTAACTGAATTTACATGAATATGAAAAATTTGGGGGTTTAGTGGCACCCAGCGGTGAAAATCGCAGACTGCAACAGCTGAAACTTACTATGGGGAGCCGAATTATCTGTAGAGGTCTCTTTTTCTCCAAAACAAACAGACCTGGTGATTTAAACCAGTAAATATACAGAATAAAGTAGTTTCAAGTTACAAGTGAGTGTTTCTCTGATGCGGTTTGGTTCAGCGGAGACAGGCGCTAGCTTCGAACCTGCTTTTGTGTGCTCACCTTTTCTCTCTGATACCATAATGTGTGCTCAACAAACTTATGATCCAGACGTTCAGGAGGTTTTGAACGGAAGCCGAATTATCTGCAGAGGTCTCTTTCTTTCCATATCAAACAGATCCGGTGATTTAACTTGTAAAAATACTGAATAAAGCAGTTAAACGTTACAAATCAGTGTTTCTCCTAAGCTATTTGACTCGACTACTGCTTAGTAACTGCTGATGCGTGAACTGCAGTTTAATGTAAAGACACAAGTTTACAGTAAAAAAAAATTGCATTGGATCACTTAAACTGAGTACAGTTTGGACTTAAAGTACTTTGAGTTTGGATTTACTGATACTTGAGTTTTTACATTCTGTTGGGAGTGGCTGTGGCTCAGGAGGTATGGCCGTCTACGAATCAGGATTGTTGGTGGTTTGATTCCTGGCCCCTGCAGTCGAAGTGTGCTGGGGCAAGACACTGATCCCCAATTTGCTTGTGATGGTTGTCCCATTGGTGTCTGAGAGTGAATGTTTATCTGACGAGCAGGTATCACCTTGTATGGTTGCCTCAGCCACAAGTGTGCGAATGATTGTGAATGGGGTGAATGGTGACTGTAATGTGAGTGGTCACTAAGACTATAAAAGCTCAATATAAATGCAGTCCATTTACTGGAGTACACTGCTGATGTACTCGTACTTTCATACCCAAAAGTGTATGTAGCTTTTAATGATTACAGAGTGCTTTTAAATAATACTAGACCTGCAGCTATTAATCATATCGTGTCACTTTACTTCTTAACTTTGTGTATTTTTACCTCTATTTATCTGTACTTATTTCTGCCTTTGAGCTGCTGCAACACTTGAATTTATCCTCTGGGGATGAATTAAGGCTTATCTTGTGTTATAATGTTATATTGCGAATTACTGTATTAAAGTTATAGGTTATTAATAAATTATAATATTATAAAGTTTTAACTTTCACTGAGCTAATGAACCACATGATCAGTGTTGACAGGAGTTCTTTTCTCTCTTCAGTTTGAAGCTGCCATCTGAAACTTCAAACTCCAAAGGAGCCAACAGTCAATCACTTATAAGGTGAGTGGAGCTCAGTTCATGCTGGTGACGGAGTGTAAAGCCTGATTAAGAAATGAAACATTCACGTGTCATTTTCAATTTATACTTTGACCAAAGGCTTTAAATGGTCTCCATGTTAACCAGAAACCTCCTATGCTTTTTTTCCCCCTACAGTCCAGTTATATTTTTGTTGCCTTTAGTGAAGCGTACTTTGCACAGACAGCTGTTAACACAAACATCCCATTGTATATGTGTTTTTAAGGTATTAACCATACATTCACTGATTGATCAACTCCAACTCCAATTTGTCTATAAGCCGCAGACTCCCCTCACTCACTACAGTGGACTGGAAATTCAAATCAATGAATCCATAAATACAAACACAATTGATTTCTTCCTGTGGAGCTGACATGAAAAGTATTTTGGTTCAGTAAATATCTGCTGTCAGTCAGCCTGGTGAAAGCAGTTTGGTTGGCCACTGCTGCCGACATTTGACTGCTTCTGTGGACAGAGACACTGAATGCAGGCTGGAGTTGGTGTGGATTGAAAACTACTATCTCATGGTGGTGTTTGTAACACTACCAATCCCATTGCTTGCAAAATATGGCGTTGTCTGCGACATAACAAAATTGTTCAGGTGTGCGACATGAGAGAAAAGTGTCGAGTGACCCTTTCTTTTTCCTGATGAAAATATGTCTGTTAAGAGACATTCATCAAAAAATGACAAGCACCCGACTGTAATCAGGAATAAAACATGAACACGTTGCTTACTGGGCATAGGAAAGCATTTATTGATTCAAATGAGGTGCTGCTAGAAGTTGAATCACCACATGCTGACCAGAAGTTTGGATTTTCGAGTTGTCATAGAAATATAAAGCATTAAAAAATAATCAGTCCATGTTACTGATACCATAACTAAGTAAATTAAAGCAGACTAAGTAGGATAATATTGTGATTGTACAGTAGAATCCATTCTGTAAAGATGACCCCAGAAAATAGTTGTATGTATTCAGCACTATCTCGTAAACCTACGGTATTACTCTCATAAAATTTTATTTTTTATGGCTTTCCATACAGACATAAAAGTCAGTGTCACTGTGTGCAGTGGGATCAGATATTACCTCGGGCCCTCCACTTATAATGTATGCATCATAAAGACAGAACTGCAGAGCATCAAAGACAATGAAGGACAGATTTTTTCCTCTGACACTTTACACCAGTTCCTTGTTGGTCACTATTTTGCCTAATATCCAGCAGGTGGTGCTGTTTGATAAGTGATGAAAGGACGCTTAAACCAAACACATTATACAGCACATAGTGATACTACACAGTCACTGCTGCTATTAAGTAATGAGTGTAAATTATTCATATATTTTTAAGGCTGCTAATTAATACCCAGCAATAACCAGACTTATTACGGTGATGTGTTGTAAACGTGGGATGCAAACACAGGTGTTTCCTCTAGGAATTGGCCATCCTTATTCACTGCTTTACTGAACAAATGAAGCGCGTAACTCCATATTGGCTCCAGATAGATGTGAGGAGCAGATTAATGTAGTGCTGTGCTCTTTGCACGTCCCCGCGGCACACCGGCGGCCACCAAGGTGACAAGAATCGTTCCACGGTGACCTCTGTGTCTCTGCTTATACAGAACATGCCCTGCCTCCCCTGTCCTCCTCTACAAGTCACTCACACCAGGTCGTTACAATGCCACTGGCACGGCTGTGCAGTTGTCGTCCTTTTTCCTTTCATCTTAATAGATGTGCTTCTCCCCAGCCGCCGTAGAAAAAAAACAGCCTTATCGGCCACGACGCGGCCTCTCAATTGTCAATCTGATCGATGTGTGCAGCCTGGATCTAGGCCACTGCATTAGTTGTGGAGGCTCCTAGCCACTCACCATGGATACACATCGCTGCTCACATCTTGTTGCTGTTGTGGTGTAATTGTTTTGTTATTGCGGCTCAGACTGGATATAACACGGTGTCCATTTAAATGTTCACATAGCACCGGTCGGCTTAACGTTCATGACTTGGAACATGTGTTTAATGTCATTGTGACCGGAGACACAACAGAGGATCCAAGTACAAAAAGATCTCCCTCTACTTTGTGTAATTGAATTTATTAACCTTTAGTAGACACGATACTGAGTAGCAAAACATTATTTTTGTTCTCTATTAGAGGCTGTTTGTCTCAAATTGGACGTCATGTCTTACCAATCTTTTTATCTCTATTAACTGAAACTCCCCTTCCATAACTTCAAGCATTTAATGTCCACCTATGGCTGTCAGAGTTAAGAAAGCTGTGTGAAGAGGGCATCTCAATAAACTCAAACACAGGTTAAAGAGCTATTGCGGTCCTTTAAAGGTCCAGTGTGTAAGATTTAGCGTGATGTAGTAGCATCTAGCAGTGAGGGTTGCAGATTGCAGACAGCTAAACTTCTCCCAGTTGGAATTCCTTCAGTGTAGATTTTTCAGTAGATTCACGAGTCAGATTATTTGCAGAGGCCTCTTCCTCTCCAAAACAAACAGACCCGGTGATTTCATCTGGTAAAATGACTGAAAAAGGCAGTTTCAAATTAAAAAATCTGTTCCTCCAACATTCTTGTTGCAGAGGGGCTGCAAACTACGACAGCAAACACGACAATTTTTATTTTCAGGTGATCATACACTAGATAAAACATACTTAATAAATTGTATTTCTGCCAATATATCCTCCTAAATCCTCCACTCTGGACCTTTAAGAGGCACCGTGATGTTTTGTATTGATGGCATGCAATATCTCAGCAGAGGTCCTCCTCTTCCACCGCCCTCTCCTCCTCTCTCCCCTGCTAGCTGGAGGCCAAAAGCCTGGGCCCGCCATGCCAGTCCTAATAAATCCTCAGCTGAGAGTGGCGGCGGCAGCAGTAGGTCTGCATTCTTCAGGAGCCAGCGCTTCCCCTAATCTGCCCCGGAGATGGAGCAACAGTTGGCCTGGCTGCTGGGGAAAGGGAGAGCAGAGGAGGAGGAGGAGGAGGAGGAGGAGGAGGAGAAGGGGGCTCCCCTGGTGACAGGAGCATGATGTGTTTGTAAAAACACTGGGAATGTTGGAATTGGATACACTCACACTTTCGCTCTCCCTTAAGCGGGCTTATGTAGAGATGCAGGGGCTGATTTTGGCAGGTATGTTCATTTTTATCCAGCGTCCTGTGCTTAACACAGAGGCAAACAGAAAGAATTTCCCCACCTGCCACACAAGTTTTTTTCCATGATGTTCAACACTTTGATCCCCTCTGGTGTGTGTGTTTTTGTTGGAGAGAGCAAGAGCAAGAAAAGAGAGGAAGAAACTCAGAGGCGCTGGACTAGGAAATGCCTTGCAGATGTGTGCAGCAGTGTAGCCACTTGTGTCAGCCAAGAGATCTTTGTTGGCGCTGAGAAGAACATAATTCTATGTCCTAAACTGGTTGAAGGGTTTCATATCCCAGCAAACATTGTTCAGACAGTGGTGTTGTGTCCCTGGCCAAAAATGCTATCAGTCAGACGCCAAAAACTGCAACGTGGTTATGACACAGAGGACCAAATGGTGATGACCAGGAAATATTGATCATATTATTGCTATGAAAACAGTGTTTTTCTTTCTTTTTTAAATATGCAGATTTTGCACAGTCATGGAAAACCTGGAAAAGTTGCGTTCATTTTGTTTCGTCCAATTTCATTTTCCAGGCCTGGGCAAGTCATGGAATTACCTAAATCCTTGAAAGTTTCAGAAAAGTCAAGGAATTTTGTTTTCTGTAATGGTAATCCAATCTTACCCTTTCACATTCCATATGCACGTCTTCATTTTCTCCCCACGTTCCGTCTCTCCCTCCATCTATGCCAGCTAGCTAGAATTATGTTTGAATAGTGTTTGGATCTGATATGTTAGAATGAGAGAAACATAATCTTGTAGCGGCTTGATTTAACATGTCCGATCATAATTTCCAAAGTTGCTCTCCTCATGCTTTGCCCCAGTGCTACGTTTAAATTTTACTGCGTATTTAAGGTGGAGCAATGTTCGTTGCATACATTGTGAATGGTGATGGAAATATTATTGTTGGTCCTCAAGAAGTCATGGAAAAGTTTTGAAATTTTGGCCATGAAAATGTGTGCGAACTCTGTAAATGATGTTTGATAAGCAATTTTTTGGATGTGAAATGGTTGTGATCGGACACTGCAGCCCCTAGATAGTGTAACGTCAGCCCACCAACGTTAGCTACGTTAGCGAAGCAGTGTTAACTTAGCTGACGTTATTTGTTTCACGTCATTTGTTTTAACAGTACTGTTGGAGCAGCTGAGAACTGCGCAGGTTCTTCCTGATGCTTTCAAAAGTAACATTACATTGAAAGTAAAAGTAGAAAATTGTACACTTCTTAGGATAGCTTACATTTAAATATGGTATAATGTATAGAGACACTTTGCAGGAATGGTAGCTTGTTTTCTTGTGGTTCTTTGGGTATTCGCAACTTAAAATGCTACATGTTCTGAAATGATATAATAATATAACGTCCTGTCTGACGCAGTTGTCTGCTATGTTTTTAATTACGTGTAGTTTACAAGAAATTCCTGCATAATAAACAATCAGGCAACACCTCTGTCATTGCCATTGATATATAAACCTTTAAGGTCCAGTGTGTAAGATTTAGGAGGATTTAGTGGCATCTAGTGGTTGGGTTTGCAGTTGCAGTCTACAACTGGTTAGAATTCCTTAAGCATCCGTTGTTCAGGACGTTTTTTAGCGGGGCCAAATTATCCACGAGGTCTCTTCCTCTCTAAAACAAATAGACCAGGTGATTAAAATTGGTAACAACGCTGACACTGTATGGCATGTCAGAGACGAGCCACCAGCCCAATATCTGCTATTGTGTGCTCACCTATTTTCTTTGATAACTTAAAGGAGCAATAAGCGAAATTCATCATTTCTAGATTGAAGGAATTAAAAAATTGCTATGTGAAGAACTGGAGGTGTAATTTCATCTGGAGTATAGCATGACCTCACACACCCTCTCTCTGTGTTGATCTCCAGCCCATTGTTTACAAGCCGGTCCGGCTGTGCGTTCATGTACGTTCATGTGAATCATAAATTTAATGTTACAATCGTAGCATGGGTTAATGTCCGGAGCTTGAGTTATTAGCGGCTCGGTCCCAGCAATGGGTCAGGCGTTACGGTTGTGTTAGGTGAGTAGCCCGGCAGCTCAGCTAACATTTGCAATTAGCATTGTAAAATGTAGCGGGCAGCCTTGCGGCTGTGTTTAGCTATTCCCCTGCCTACTTCAATGATGATGGTCCCTGTAATAAATGCAATATATTTGCTGAAATGGAGGCGAGGCTCAGTGACTAGAAGAGCTGGTAGAAGCGCTCCATAGCTGCAAGCTACTCCAATAGCCGTAGTAGCTCTACTGCTAACTCTGGGAGCTAACTCTAACATTCCTCTCTTCTCCGTGAGCCCACCAGGTTCCACGCTAGAGCTCGCCGGAGCCGAGAAGCAGGGTCCCGGAACTTTTATGGCAGCCGACTGGTGCTAACGCTAACGTCCCCACGCTTCTCAGCTCCGACTCACTGAGCCTGGCGGAGAAGTGTGGGGACGTTAGCACTAATGGGCTGCCATGCTAACGTTCCAACTCTTCTCCGTGAGACCGTGAGCCCAGCTCCCGGCTCAGTTGGAGTTGGAGCGTTAGCGTGGTAGCCGAGTAGTGCTAACGCTAACAAGAAAGCAGGGAAATAGCTTGGAGAGCAGAGGTAGAGGGAGGAGTGGCTCATGACACACTTTGTTTTGCTCTACAGGCAGGGCACAACAGCGAACCTAGCGGTGAAATGATTTCGCTTATTGCCCCTTTAAGATCCGGACGTTCAGGAAGTTTTCACCTGGAGCCAAATCATAAAGGTAACAAAAGCATTCTTATATTCATGTGATTACACACTAAAGAAAACATACTTATTATATTCTATTTCTGCCAATATTTTCCCCTAAATCAGACACACTGGACCTTTAATTATATTAGACTTAACCTCCTGACACCAAGATCTACTTTATCAGTCCCAAATGATCCAATTAACGCAACCTAATCTCACAGAAATCCATGAAATTACTCTGACCTCTTAACACAGCAGTATACATCGCAGTGGAAAGTAATGTGTTAAAATTACTTGCCAGATCAGTCACAGCCTGAGCTCATGTCCAGATAACATCCTGAACGTCGGCACAACTTTCATTTTGAAGATATTTTTGAACGATAACGGGACGTTTCGCCGTTCAGCATCTCAATGTTTGCTCGTATACAACATGGAAAAGCTGATTTGCATCTCCTTATAAGTGCGCCCCATTAACTGACTGTGAAGGTGATTAGCAGACTGATTGCGTGACAGACCCTGGTCAATCTGTGTGGTTTTGTCGAGTTATATAGCTGACACAGCCTGTGCGGTCTTTATAGAGGAGATCAAGCCCCATGAATGAATTCCTCTCTGCTGGTCTCTAGTTTCAATTGATTGCTTTAATTTGGCCTATAATGAGTAGGATGCCTCCTGCCTGCAATTAGTATATGTGTGTGTGAGAGTGTGTGTGTGTGTGTGTGTGTGTGTGTGAGAGAGTGTGTGTATTTGTGGGCTGTGTTTAATTACTGCAGTGGATGGATGCTGCGTGGCCCAGCAGGATCCTGCAGGAATGGGAGGATCCACGGCTGTGCTTGGCATCCACTGACACCTCTACCCACAGTGTATCAGAGCCAGGACTTAACTTAATGCCTTCCTGTCTAAGGGAAGTAGGCAGATATTTTTACCTTAATACCATGAAGCCCAGTGTTTTGACCTGCTGAACTGAGCTCTGATAGACCATGAAGTGAAGTTTGTGAGTAACTCGGGACAAAGTGTGTGTCAGTGGAAAGTTCTTGATAGCTTTACCTTCCTATCAAGCAATTTGACGTCTTTAGATCTGGGCTGTGTTCATTTAAATGGAAAGGATTGAGAGGACTTGAAAAGAAGGATCTAAATGGCAAGGCCACAAACACACTCACAATGGCCCTCTTTTATGAAACGAACGTGCAACACAAAACTGGCCGTACGGTCATTTCCGCACAAAGCTTGGCGTTTTTTTTACCAGGAGCTGAAATACCCGCAGAGGTCTTTACCTTGTCAAAACAAATGGACGAGGTAATTCAAACCAGTAAAGGCAGTTTCATGTTACAGATCAGTGTTTCGCTGATGCTGTTTGGCTCATCTCAGAAACCCTGTTGTCGAGGATTTGCTCCCTATGTAGATATAAACACCTCATTCTAAGGGTGCTTTCAGACCTAGAGTTGGCTTGCTTTGGTCCGAATCAGGGACTCATTTTGTTACAAAGTTGCATAATTGCCTAGAGTTGGTTCGTGTTGTCATGGCAGCATTTACAAGCGGACCAAAATGCCTTGCACAAGAAAGCTGCTCTTGATTGGTCAGAATTTCCATGTGGGAAAAATCCAGGAAGTAAACAAAATGTTGAAGAAGAGTACACTTGCAAGATAAATGTGACACTTTCTAATGTCACAATGGAGGGACAACTACGCAGGTTGATTTTAGCGCTGCTCATCGTGGACTATATTGCTGTCATTGTTCATTTTAGTCAAACCATACAGTTTGAAAACGAGGCGTGGTTCCAACTAGAAAACAATGTTTTGATGCATTGGATGTGCTGAATGTGCATATTAAGGCAGTACAGGAGGAGGTGCACATTAATAATCCTCCAGGACTGTAACATGCTCATGTTTAACCCAAACAATGTGTCAGGTGACTACAGTTGGTTCAGATCTAGGTTGGAACACGTTCTCACCACAAACGAACCGCATCAGAGTTTGTTTGTAACCAAGACCACCTCTTCAAGTCCATCTTGTCCATCTCCATATTTCCCTGTCACCCTGTCCTTCCTCTACATTTAAGACAAAACAAGTTCAAAAGTAGTCTCCAAAAACAAAAAGTAAATGCGTCAGAAAGTAATTGTTCTTCAGGTTATATGCTTTGGACAGAAGAAAGTAGAAATACATATGTATAAATTCATTTTAGGCTGTCCTTTAGAGACATACGTCTACAGTGAACACCATTATTACGAACAGGAGCTGGAATAAAGATACTGTATCTGTTATTGTGAGTGCGTGCTCGAATTTGAGTGCGTGTGACAGAACAGGAGGGAATTTACAGACACCAACAATAATACAACTGTGAAACCTGCATCCAGACATCCAGATGGTTGGCTACCAAAGGAGCTCATGTCCTCAGCATAATGAAAACAAAATTCACCCCCAGACACCCTCCCTCTGTCTCTCATTTGTCTCCCTATCGCTCTGTTTTTGTTTAATAAAATCGTGCTTGCTCATCAGCAGAGGAGGCCGGGCGTCTCCTCTTTCTGGGCGATAGCAGCAGCAGCTCCCTCAGGGCATAGTGGTGGTGGTGGGCTTGGTTCGGTGTGTGCCGTCACTGTCGGTCTGTGGTGAATGCAAATGAGGCTCTGCTCTCTCTGATATACTCTCTGTGTATACCCAGGCACTAACTCTATCACCTACTATCACACTCTCTCCCTCACTGTCTCTCGTCCCATCTATCTCAAGGTCCTGAGGGTACACAGACCCTCCTCCACCTTTGTTTAAATCATGATAACAAGGTGCACTTAGCACTCAGCTGTCACACGCGCACACACACACACACATACACACACACACACGCATGCAGCCAAAATGGTGGCTTTATTACACTATAGGCATGCAGATTACTTGTGAGAGATACCAGATTGTGATCATGCAGATCATGAATGTTTTTTGACACAGTGCCTGACGAGGCTGCAGTGTTGTCCGCCAAAACAGGCTCCCAAATACAGAATCCCAGACAGTGGGACAGTTGGACACTGGTTTTAGTTTATCAGGTCAAAGAACTGAAACTCTACTTCACCCTCAAAATGACCATTTGTATATCAATATCTCACCACCTGTTATGTTGAATCCCAAAAACGCAAAAATTCTTCATAAACTAAAGTAAATGGAAACCACATATAACAACAGTTAAATTATATTTGTCAAACTCTCACACAACTCGTGCAGTATTATGTTAGTTGTGATAACTATTCAGTTAACATTTAAAACCACGTCAGTGCAAACAGCCTCATGCATGGCAGAGTCATGTGCCTGGGAACGTGCCTGCGTTTGACCTCTGCTCAAGCTGAGCTCAAACTCATGGGAGAGCTCAGGCACCCGCAGGGCATGCTACTCATCAACTGAAGTATTTTATATTGTAACATTTTAGCACAAACACCTGTCTTTGGGAAGTACCGACCACACGACTGGATAAATGAAACATGGAGTATTCTCAAAGTCAACTTCCAACATGTTGCTACGTGACTGTGCCGTGTGAGAATGATCACTTTCAGTTTGTAGTAGTGCAGAAAACTGCTTTGAAAAGCGGCAAATTAACACCATTGTCTGACTGACAAGACGAGACAAATTCAGGTCTCCAATTTTATAATACACCCGCAGAGAAATAAGGACAGTTACGCACATCTCTCCCACTGCTGGGGAGGAGAAGCAAACCCTGCTAACAAAGTCGCCTTGGCCCCCTCAAACCCAGTCGGGCTTGGGCAGCGAATCAGAGCTCCAGATCAGGGCGATTTTTCCTCTGTATCTAATCTTAGATCATCAGAATGGACTTCAGAATAATTATGCGCCATGTTGGCCTCAATATTCTTCAATCAAAATGTAACTCAAAGTTCTAAATTAACCAGAAAGGATGAAAAAAATGAAGCTCACTCAAGATGTTGCAGTGTACGGATCCTCTTTACTCCAAACAAAGATGGTGGCGAGAATTTCGTGAGAGTTTGTAAAAGGATGTTTTTATATGCTTTTGCTGTTTTAAGGTGGACCCTGATGACTTTAATTCATGAAGAATGTTTGCTCCTTTTGGTTTCTCTGTTCACTGTGAAGGCATGCAAGAATACGTTTTCTTTATGACTTCAGTGTAACACGTGTTGAGTAACTGATAAACAGATGATCATTTTGCTGGTGATGTGTTCTTTTAAAATAGTGAGAATGGGACTGTTAACTGGACCTTGATTGGATTTGAATGCTCCTATTAGCTGAAAGCATGTAGACCTCCCAAGCATGAACAGCCCATCTTGGTACGTGTTAAAAAATAGATCAAACTTTGGATGATTGTTTATGCCTCATTAATAAGCGACTGTGATTATTTGTTCACAAATCTCCTATCTCCAGTAGGCCTAACCTCCACCTCGGCTTAATTATCTGCGAGCTGTTTCATGCTAATTTGAAGTGTAAAGCAGGCGTCTTAATGATGTTGTGTGTTTGATCGCTCTGAAGCTGCTCCACCAGTAGGATGGATACCATTTGTTTTTCTCAGTCATTAAGCAGATAATCTTGTGTTGATTGCCAAAAGCTAATTACAATAGCCACTGCTGGAGTTTTCTGTGTAGTGTAGAATAAAACAGCCGCACAGGTAGAGCTGAAGGAGCTTTTAGCGGAGCGGCCCTGCTGTTCCGCCATCCACATTCTCTTTATGATCCTCATAAATATTGTTTGCAGAAGGAAAGGAACATATAGCTTCTTTATTCACCGCTGCTCATCAGCAGTGAAACTTGATTGATCCTGCATCCTAATGTATTTTTATAAGCTGATCCTATAGGACCTTTGTGCCCAGGGAGACTACAATAAGATTCATACAACAACAGTATTGTCAACTATTTATGGCCTGTTCAGATCGTGTGATACAACGTGACACAAAGAAAGCATATTGCAGATGAAAAACCCTGTTTCTCCCCCCCAGCTGCTGGTTATTGAACGCATACATTATAAGCATTAAGAAGTCTTGGTGCTGTTATATTTTACAATGTGGTTGTTTATGTGTTGCATTGAAGTTAAACATATAAGTCAGAATA
This sequence comes from Epinephelus moara, assembly GCF_006386435.1. Classification (NCBI taxonomy): domain Eukaryota; kingdom Metazoa; phylum Chordata; class Actinopteri; order Perciformes; family Serranidae; genus Epinephelus; species Epinephelus moara. Next base: position 21,862,859 of record NC_065508.1, on the reverse strand, counting down.
AAAATGGTCTTTCTTAAAGGTCCCTCTAAAGGTCTATGTACCTTTTAATGGAGAAAACCTTGTGATTTGAGTTTCAGTTTGAGGCAAAACATCCTTTATGCTTCACAAGGAGTTGAGTCAGCTCTAAAATATGATCCTGTCCTTGCACAGAGTATGCTCCTCCACACCGTTCCCACGCGCTGGCCAAATGATCGTATTAGGAGTGACCTCCAGTCATACCTGCAGCTGCTCCTTGAGAAGCATCGCCGCTGCAGATGAAACGAGCGAGCGAATGCAGTGATGGCAAACCTTTGTGCACTCAACTCAGTCAAGTTAAGTCAGTGATAGAACATTTAAATAACCACTGGGTGTAATACAGCTGAGTCCTGCAAGGTGTCAAGAATCTGTGACATGTGATCCTGATTCAGTTTTGAAGTGTTTTTAATAAATGCTTCCAATGTTTAAGACATTTTAGGACTTTTTAAGGACCTGTAAACACTTTGTGTACAGATAAAATAATGATTGAAGTAGAGGTGGAAATCACCAGAAGATTCACAACAGGATATTATCTGGGGGTGTAATGATCCGTCAATCTGGATCGATATATCGATTCAATGATCAGTGATGCAGTGTCATCGATGGAAGGTGAAAACATCGATCCATATCGTCATCTTTAGGACACACTTTTATTTTGAAAGTCTGTGTCAACGTCAAACAGCAGCGGCAGATGGCAAGCAGCCGAAAGAAAGACGATGAGGATAATGCCATTTACTTGGGAATAAATCAGTGTGGGTTAGCGGAGTCAATTTAGGTCACTTAAGTGGTTACGATTGCTTACAATATTTATGTGTTGTGTTTATCTTTGATGGCCAAAAGCAAACAGGTAGGGGTGGCAGCGTCTCCTGTAATTGATTGTGTTAAATGGGCACACAATATTGTCTCATATTGATCGCAGGCCCCTGAATCACATCATTTTGAAATCGTATCATGGCAGACTTTCTAATATCGGCAAATATCGTATCGTTGTCCAAAGAATCGATATGATATCGTATCGTGATGAAACCAGTGATTTACAGTACACACCTAATATTATCACAGTACTTAAGTCACGATATAATATTGTGATTTCCAAATTTGTTGCGATATGCTGAGTATTGCGATAAAATATATTGTGATTTATTACCTTTTTCAACTGTAAATTATGTCCCCAAAGGAAAACTTTGTCAACATCCATTTTATCTAATAATTTTTTTTTCAGCACCAAAATGTATCTAGTGGACTGAAAAAGCAATTGAGTATATTATTCTAGTAGGCTACCTAAAATTTAATTAGTATTTTTAATTTTAATCATTTATATAACAAAAAAATTGATACCTGGCATTGTGTGACGATATGATATTCCCACATTAAAATATTGTGATACTATGCTGTATCGATTTTTTTTCCCCTCACCCCTAATTTTAAGTAATGATGATTGAATAATTTAACCTCTTTTTACAGCGTGTAAAAACACATCTGTTTCCTGCCTTCCTCCTCAAGTGCCTGCGGTTATTTCAGGACATGCACTGGCAGCCATTCACCTTAGGGCAAGTCTTTCTTACTGTACCCACTAAAGAAGGACATTTCCAACATCTCTCCGTGTCCCCTCTCTTTTACATTCTCTGTGTGTGTGTGTGTGTGTCGTCCATTTATCCCCGTGCTTCAATCCCTCCACCATCATAATTGTTGTTATTGCCCTTGGCCTCAGCTGTGGTGGCAGATATCTCTGAGATAACAGCTTACTCTATCTCTCCTCCTCCGTCCTCAGGGACAAACACAGACGGATGCTCCTGGCCCTGGAAAACACTGGCTAGCAGGATGGTAAACATTCCTGTTAGTGTAGCTTGCCTCTGTAACAGATAAGGACTACTTAGTGTATTTATATTGTAAGATGAATCACACTAACTAGAATGGATTTGGAATGCATCCCAGTCTCTAAAAGCATGAGGATAATGCTTCCATGCATGTTGTGTAAAGGAATGCAACCTTATACAGCAGCCCTGCACTGCTGTATAAATAGTCAGAGGTTGTGTTTGCAAATGGGCTCACACAGCAAAAATTGAGCGAATTAGATGTGTGTGTGTGCTTCTGTGAACTTGCACTTGTGCACATGCATTTGTCTTTGCACCTGTGTGTGTGTGTGTGTGTGTGTGTGTGTGTGTGTGTGTGATTGACTTCTCTCGCCCGGCTGTGTTTGTGTAAGCTGAATGTTGTTGCCTCTGAGACCTGGCCCCTACAGCGCCTCCAGCTGTGGGCTTTAACCCAAGTTGCTGTGGGCTGTGTGACCCCCCACATCAAACGTGCACACACACATGCATGCATGCATCTCTAAACACATATCTTGAGCTTTAATTTATGCTATCACTGGTCTCAATTTACATACATTACCATAGAGCGTACATGTTGAGGCTGCGTGCAAGGTCACTGCTGAAACGCTCCTTTGTATTTAAAGGAGCAGTGTGAAAGATTTAGGGGGATATATTGGCTGAAATGGAAGGTAATATGATAAGATTGTTTTCTTTGGTTAAGAATCATTTAAAAATAAGAACTGTTGTGTTGGCGTTACCTTAGATGAGCTGTTTATATCTAAACAGGGAGCAGGTCCTCATCTCTGGAGATTGCCATGTCGTGCCGCCATGCTCAGTGTGTCCCGCTCTGTTTTATCAGTCTGTGTTCCCTCTCTGAATTCAGTTTTTGTGGGTCTGTGAATACAGCGCAGGCGCCACTCTTAATGAGTTCTTTTTCCCCTCAGCAGCAGATTTTGGAGTTTGAGTCGTGAGGTGGATAATTGATCAGTCGATCTGATCAGATCAGGTCAGATCGTAGCCCTTCTAATGAAAGATCCACCTCCAAAAATGAATAATCAATACGTGGCGGCAGATGCTGTTATCGTGTTAGGCCGCCACAAATAAATGCTTGTGTGAGAAACCCTGATGTTTCTACAGTAGCCCAGAAGCGACAAACCAAACACTGGCTTTAGATAGGGCCATTTGAGTTTTTGCATCAGCCACCAGTTTGCAGCCCCTCTGTGACGAGAGTCCTGGAAAAACACAACAATTAAGGATGAAGCAGTTGAGCACAGAGCTGCTTTATTCAGCATTTGAACTGCTTTAAATCTCCAGGTCTGTTTGTTTTGAAGAGGAAGAGATCTAAAGTTATCAGAGAAAAAGATGAGCACACATTAGCAAGTGCTGGGCTAGCGGCCTGTCTCTGACATGCCAAACAGCATCAGGGAAACGATGTTTAACATGAAACTGCTTTATTCAGTGTTTTTACCAATTATAATCACCTCGTCCGTTTGTTTTGGAGAGGAGGAGACTTCTGTGAATAATCTGGCTCCACATAAAAACATAAACTGTAAAAATAATGGAAGGAGCTACTGTGATGTCTTGTGGATTTTTGGTGTGTTTTTTTTTTGTTTTCTATCAGGCTTCCACTTAAATGATATCCCAGTGTGGAGGATACCACTGTCTATCGCAATATTTTTGGCACGTTGTGAAGCAGTCAGTCTGGTTCCTGTAAACATATAAATACTGCGGCGACACTTGGTCATTGTCTTGATTCACTGTGAACAACCACTGATCAGCAGGTTCATGTCTGTGCATCAACTTTCATGAGGTGCTTTGCATTGACCATTTATAGTTGAATGTGAGCGTGTAGAGGGCGGGATATGAGGATGATCCACGTGCGGACAATTCCAAGCTGATTTGGGATTTATAAAAGGAAATTGCACAGCGGCAGGCAGTTTTATAAAATCAGAATATTTTTTGAGCTTTTGTTTGTACATGCTCCTTTATTAGGGATCCCACACATTGGTTTATCAACTGATCCCCCTTGGGGACTAATAAAGTATAACTTCCTCTTTGTTAAATGAGACCCTTGGACCATTTGCTTTGGAGAGGAAGAGATCTCTATTGGCTCCTGATAAGAGCCTCCTTAACAATGAACACTGAAGGAATTCTTACCAGGAGAAGTTTAGCTAGTTGTAATATGCAATCCTCACCACTAGATGCCACTAAATCCCCTTAAATCTTACACACTGCTCCTTTAAGGCAGAGAATAACATGTATGATGGCTGCAGATCCTTGATGTATTTCAGGAGCAAGTGCCTGAAATTACTGATGCTCTTTAGCGCTATATGGTACCATCTCTGCTACTTGCTCCACCCGCTCAAGTAGATGTGAAATGCACCGACCTCATTACAACATAATTGCAGGGTACACCAGCGAGGATGTCTCTTAGCATAAGAGCCCTTCATGCTAAACAATGGGCTCTGTGTTTTCTCTGTGGAGGTATGTAAAGACATGTGAGTTGGTGCAAAGGGGAGTGGGCTGGAGCCAGGGATGTCTCCCTTATTCTCCTTTTGCCTCCCTCTCAGCTGGTTAATATGAATTTCATTAGGCGGCCTGCTGTTGGGGAACCTTTTGGCTCGTCTCCTCCACTCGCAGCGTGACTCCTTCCTGGTTCGGACGTAATGATTCTCTGAGATGGCAGCAGGTCCAAGCCCACTTTCCGCTCTGCATCCAGCCACGGAGAAAGCTGTGGATAATTCACCTCTCCTCACTCCCCTGTCTCTAACTGAGATGGATGCAGATGAGCTTTTCTATACCTCTCATTGTGTGTGTGTGCGTGCGTGCATGAGTGTGTGTAGGAGGCGGTGTGCCTTAAGCAAGAAATGGATTGGTCTGTGTCTTTAGACTGGGCCCGGTGAGGCAGGCGGAGAGTATAATCTGATTTAAAGCATGTCAAGGATTGTGAATAATTTCCTCATTACCCCCACCCTTCCCGTCATTTTCAGGGCATATTTAATTTAACAAGAAGAGGGCTTGTGTGAGTGTGTGCGTGTGTGTTTGTGCACGTGTCTTTGTGTGTATGTCACGTCTGTGCTGAAGACTGTCTCCTATCTTCCCGCTCGAGGAGGAAAGAATTACTCCTTGCATGCTCTCTCTCCGTCTCTCACTTTGCCTCCCTCTCTCCGACCCCCTGAGAGCTACAGCTGTCACAGTGTCACTTTTCCCATCCATAATTGAGGAGTGCGCACTGCACAAAGCCCATGAAACCATGTCAACCACTTCCAGTTGCTCCTGTTAAATAATCAGGCAGAACCAACAGTGCCAGGGGGGAATCTGCCTGTGCAGCTGCCTGTATCGCTGGCTTGTGCAATCAGTCCTCAACTTTCCACCTCTTCTGTCTCCTCCACCCGACTGCCCCCTGCACTCCCCCACCCACCCAAACACACAAACACGTCCCTGGCCAAGCTGCTAGACTTGACCAGTCAGAGTTGGGTCACAGTGTCATGATGGAGCTGAACACCAGCTTTGTTTGGTTGTCAGCTAACAGCATCCAAAAGTCCAAGTTTACCTTAAATTGACCCCAGAATCAAAACCCAAATTTTTCCTATTACCTGTAGTGCTGTTTACCAGTTAGATTATCTTGGTGTGAGTTGCCGAGCTTTGGAGGTATCAGACATAGAGATGTCTGCCTTCTCTCCAGTATAATAGAACTAGATGGCACTCGGTTTGTGGTGCTCAAAACGCCCAAAAAATACATTTAGCATTGTCTCTTTCCAGAAATCATGACCTGGTTACTCAAGATAATTCACAGACCTTGTTTTGAGCAGTTTCATGTAGGAACTGTAGGAACAGACTGACCCATGAGCCATGGAGCTAGCATGGCAAAATATGAGCAAGGGATGCTAACTTTGCACAACACAGGGCTCGACAGGTTGAATAGGCAACCATTTTTAGAAACTAGAGACCAGTTTTTGGCCTTTGGTTGCATTCAGTGGCAACCAGTTTTTAACATATTAAAAACAGGGACAGTAAAGAGCAAAACGTGCACTCCAAAGTAAATACTTTATTTAAAACAGATTTTTAACACTAACAATCCAAACACAGACGTAAGAAATACAGGAAAGGAAAAAAAGAAAAAGATAATGAAAAAAAATAGATACATGATAATAAAAATAGTAGTAATAATAATAAAGATGACAAAAAATTATGAGATAAAAGAAAACACACTGCCAGCTAAAGAAAAAACAGTGCAATTACACGCCAGTTCGTAATGTGTTCACAGGAAGGTTGAGGCAGAGAGACAGCATCCATGGGATAAAGACCATGAGTGGAAATAAATACATTTTTACATTTATTTTTTAATTTGTTTCATTTGTGACATTTTAATATTGCTGTTACAGTGAAAACCGGAACCTGCACATACAACGGTGCGTTCACTCACATGTGCACAGGCATCTGTGTTAAAGACAATGGTGAAGGAAATTAAGCTGTTTGACTACGGGTTGAAAAGTTTTACTAACCCGTGAGCATCACAAACAAATGTGCAAATTAATGCAACTGATAAAGAACTAGATGAACCTGGACAAATAGAAACAAACACTTTTTCTGTCATGCCCCCCTTTAGATGTTGATAAAACGTTCAATTCCCCCCTGCCCCGCAATTTTTTTTGATCAATCATTAAGGATAATTGGGGAAGCGACCAATAAAAAAGTGTCCATGTTGAATCTTAGTTCATCAGCAACCTCTTATTAAATCATATTCACCAACTTTGTTTCACGTAATATTTCCCCTGGTAATCCACGCCCCACCTGCACTAGCTCCATGTTCCCCCCAGGGGAGAAGCATCGATCTGTAGAGCCAGTGGGCCACAGATTTAGCTGTACGCGTGCACGGGTTCCAGACCCACAGTTTTATGTTGTCAGACGGAGATTGCTAAATATATTTTTAAGATTGTTTTAGAAGGACCACCACAAGAAAACATGTTCTTTGTTTAGATTATTAATTCGACAATGGATCATAGATATTTCTTTCTGGCTGCCAGTGTCATCTAGCTGAAAAGTTGTCCACTTTACAATGTTGATTAAACACGACGCCATCTGTTGATACTTTTACTAAGATTAAAGCTAACGTTAGAATGGATGGTTCAGAGGAACAAGTCCACCTGTCCGGAGGGCAGGGGCACGAAACCCCCAGGGAAAAAAATGACGAGTGGTCTGGCTCTAAGCCCCTGAGCAACCTCCAGCCAACCCTGCTGACCCAGACTGTGCTCTGGAACCAGAGGGAGGACGTGAGGTTGCAGGGGTCTGTCAGCTTTCCTCCAGTGTCCACACACCTCTTGATGTGGACCCGTGGACTGTCTTTTATATTTTCCTTGCCAGAAACAAACAACTATGATCTATTGTCCATTTGATCACCTAAACCGAGAAAACACCAAACACCACCACCAAATGACAGTATAAAAAGATAGACGACGCATCTCCACTTCTTCCCAATGTACAAAAATGAAGCTATAGTATCCTGGATACGGCCACTGCCATCTTGTGCCAGTGATGTCATTTGGAGTCTCTGCAGTATTGAGTTCTGTTGTCTGACCAATCCCGATGGCAAGCACGCCGATTACCACACACAGCTGTCGATCATGACGTCAAACCTCCTTTTTGTAGCATCAGATACCTAATTAATTAACACTTGAACAAACATCAGCGTGATAAGAACTACCTAAAATGAAAGAAACCATATTTGGGAAAAATTTATTTGGGATGTGCTTTGAGTTTTTAGTTTGGTCTAGGTCCCATCTTCTAACAATGAGGGGGCGGGGTTTATGACTTGTACTGCAGCCAGCCACCAGAGGGCGATCGAGGTGTTTTGGCTTCACTTTCGAGGAGCTGTCATATCATCCATCTTTATATACAATCTGTGGGCCTGCCCAAAACTTTTAAACCTTCGTTTATGTCATATTTTCATTATTAAGATGATGTATAATTGTATAGTATCTTTATTTCCAAATTACTTTCAGAGACCAAAACCTGATGCCGGGTTGCCAGTTAGTGTTAAGCCCTGCAACGTCAAATATAGTCGCTGTCACAAAGATGAGTTTAAGTGGTATTAAGTTGCTTTTCTGATGCGGCTCCTACAGAGGCGTCATTTCTCCAAATGAAGTCTGTAATAATTAGAGCACTATTTGCTCTCTGATTAGTGAGCCACAAGGTATGAGGTGCTGTTTCTTCTTTCGGCACCTCTTTTTATCCCTGCCTGTCTTCACCCTCCCTGCCCACACATCTCCTGCTCTCTCTTGTTCCCATTTCCTTCACCCCCGCCCCTCTTCTCTCCTGACCCCTCCTCTCTTTCTCTCTCCTAATGGCAGGTTCTCGCTGGCATCTCGCAGTGTCGGGAATCAAAGCAGGCGGAAAGCTCCCAGGAAGGCATATGGCGTGCTGTGTAACAGGCGCCGAGCTCCTACCCTCACCACCCCACCCGCCCCTCCACCCCTTCTTGGGTCTCTGTATAATTAAGCATCACCACCTTCACCGTGGAACTGCAATGACTCACACTGTTCACAGATACAGCATCCATTAGAATAACGCTACCTACCCTGATGATTGTTAGACACACACTTCACTCTCACGGCGAGGTCGCTTATTGGAGTGCGTGTGAAAACAGGAAGGGGAAAAGATGCAGTGCCGTGTAGCTTGACATGAAAGCAAACCTTCAACCACTTCAAAAATATCCAGAGCACAGCTTACATTTAGAAAATAAGCGGTGCTGCCAAGACAGGAATTGAACTGTAGACGTACTGAAATTGTCCTGTGAGTGTGTGTCTGCGCTGTGTGATCATAGGAGCTGTCTGGAAACATACACCCTCTGCAGATAGGTAGAGTATAGTGAGGCTTAGTAATGAAAGATCTGTAATTACTGTGTAGTGAACAGTAATGGTAACCTCCTACTCTACAGGCTTTTGACAGCCACACAGCTCTCTCAGGGGAGCATGCGTTTCTTTATATAACATGGCTCTCTAATTCAAGTCCTATAGGAGCTAAAATATACTGTGCTAGGCCCAGTCAGAAATTATCACTGAGTACAAACTGGGTAGGACACTGGAGAGGTCTGGTGTTAAGATAGCCGCCTCTGCATTCCTGGTATGAATCCTGTAAGGCATCACACAGTTGGCCTCAGACAAATTGTAAGGGAGAGATGCCTGAAATACACGTTTGGTGCTTCTTTCCAATAAGGCATTCTTTCTAATGAGTTTCTAACTACTTACAGTGAACTAAACACTGGTTTTATTAACAGTTAATGAATCATTTTATTAGTATATCATAGAAAAGTAACTGAAAAAGTTTAATTAGAAGCTCTTCCTGACCCTCTCAGTGCTGGCCTGGTGTATCCGGTACCTTCCTCCCGACTTCAGCATGTTGAAAAAGCAGTTATCAATGTGGCTGGGATCTCTAATGATTCTCAGTTATCAATGTGGCAGGGATCTCTAATGATTCTCCTGGCCTTATTTTTTGCAATGTCTGGTATAAATATCCTTTATGTAGGGTAGATCAGCACCTATACTGTGTTCAGCTTTGTACAGGGCCTTGCTGTCCTGTTTGGTGCTGTTTCTGTACCAGGCAGTGACGTTCCCCGTCAGGACGCTGTCGACGGTGCAGGAGTAGAAATTCCTCAGTAATTTGAGGGGATACACGGGCTTTCCTCAGGCGTCTCAGCTGTTTCGCTTTGTCTATAGATGTTTATCTTTACTGTATATGTGACAACTCACTACATATTCATGCAGCATAGGTTAAGTAAGTGAACTGAATTTTTCTGAGAGTAACGGAAGTCTTGCTAACAAGAAGTCTTGTTCTGAAATCTCATGAGAGGTGAGATGTTGCAGGAAGGAAACAGTGGAAACGTTGGTAAGACATGGAGGGATGAGTGCCCGTTTTAGTTAGCTGTGTTGGAAAACGTATCTTATTCTTATCTGAAAAATTTTAATGTCATGGCTGAATATTTAGCTGATGTGAAAAAGTTGTGATTTAACAATGAGACTTTTGCGGATACAAGCAGCAGAAATGAGTTTCCATTGTGGGGTGATAGGGTGGGAACTGCCCATTGGTCCGACATCCCATTGTTCCGACCATATTAAACCCATTGTTCCGAAGTCCCGTTGTTCCGAAATCATCATGATGCCCTGTGGTTAAGGTCTGGTTAGGTTTAGGCACAAAAACCACTTGGTTAAGGTTAGGAAAAGATCATGGTGTGGGTTAAAATGAAAAAGAAAGTGACAAACACATAAGCCGTAAGCCTGCTTCGCCTCAAGCCTTTCCCAGCTGACCCAGAGCCGGTCGCGGCGCACCATCAAGGTAGAAATACGCCCGCCGGGAGCCGTTCAGCACCGCGGACCGTCGGACTAATGGGATGTTGGACCAATGGGCTGTCGGACCAATGACATGGACCCGATAGGGTAAGGCACATGGACATCAGGAGGGGGCTTGAAGTAGAGCTGCTGCTCCTTCATGTTGAAAGTGGTCAGTTGAGGTGGTTGGGCATCTGATCAGGATGCCTCCTGGGCACCTCCTATTAGAGGTGTTCCAGGTACGTCCCACTGGTAGGAGGCCCCGGGGCAGACCCAGAACACGGTGGAGGGATGACATATCTCGTCTGGCCTGGGAACACCTTGGGGTCCCCCAGGAGGAGCTGGAAAGCGTCGCTGGGGAGAGGGACATCTGGGGTGCTTTGCTTGGCCTGCTGCCCGTGACCCGGCCCCGGATAAGTGGATGAAAATTTATGGATGGACTTTTGCTTTAGTGAGACTAGGACACAAACTTCACAATCTGAGCCTGTGTGTGGCAAAAACAAGCACTTTTAGTGGACGTAAATGGTTGTTCCCGTGAGTCACTTCAACACTAAAACATGGGAAGATAGGGACCAGGTTAAAAAGTACCAGAGTTCCCCTTTAAATGCACCTTGGTTGTAAGATTATTCACCAGGCCACACTTTTCTCAGCTGGTCCTCAGAATCAAACAGCAACCTGCCAGCTACAAACCTGCTCCTCTCCCCCAGAGGCTGCTGCTGCTCTCTGCAGCAAGGAACCTGTCTTTGGTCCCGGTGTTTGCTCACCCAGAGTTATCTCAGTGATCTTTCATATCACTTTAATAACTCCACTGTTTTTATATGCTGAACATTACTATCAAGGTGCTACTGCTCCTGTGCAATGAATTCCTCTATGATCTACTCCTGTATGTAACCTGAATGATGATGTCTGGGCCGCGGTGCCTCTCTGCCAAGCTGCTGCTTTGTTGTTATTTGCAGTGACACATGCAGGGGCTGGAAAAGGTCAATGGCTTCTCCCATAGAGGGGAATAAGAGAACCTCTGGATCATAACATCTGCATATCTATGAGCCAGAGAGAGTGGCTATGACTCGCTTCCGTGGATTTATTGACTAGCACGCAAGTCTAAATGGGGAGTCATAATTGTGTGGCGACGAAGGAATCCAAGCAGGCTATATTATGTTAATGTGGTGTCTGCTTGAAGAGAAGAAAGGACTGTGGAGTAGTATTTGTGTTTTCCTGCCACTCAGAGCCTGAATCTAAAGCAGTCAGCTTCAAGGTTTTCACTCTCTGTGTGTACTACTAACCAGAGCTATTCATAGCTTTGATTGCCCCTGAGCAGAGCTTTGTCTGTGTGACTGACTTACCAAAATGTGCAAGATTCAGTATGTCTGAGGAATTGCTGTGTTTGTGTAATTTTTTTTCCTCTTCTTTGTGTGCGAGAGAGAATTTTGAATAATTCATTCATTTTTAGTAATTATTTTCAGGAATCGGGGGTGATGTTAATTCAGTTCTGCAAAAGAGACAGTTTGCTTTCTACCAAGAGGAGCAAAACTGTACAAACCTGGGCCCTCCACCTCTGAAACCCTGTGTACACAGAGATCGCGCTGTAGAGCCTCTACGACTTTCTTTATGCCTCTTTTGCATCTTTACACAGAATCAAACAATGGCGGAATCAATCTGCTCCAGTGTGTGATTATACACTGCATCATGGCTTTGTGTAATCAAAAGAGGTGTGACGGGAGTGACATGTAGCACATTAGTGTCAGCCTCTAGTGTGACATATAACTTTATAACGTTATAAACAACAACAATGGCATTAACATGACAATAACAATCATTTACTGTCTCTGTTATATGGCGACTGATCTCGTCCTCTGCTCAGAGGGTAAGGAGCTCCCGGACCTCATTGTTTTCACAATTAGCAGACATTTACAGCCACTGTTTGTCTTTGAGTTAGGCGCTAATTGCTAACAGCTACTTTTTTAATCTCCCTAGTGGGTCGCATGCATGACAAAACATCACACCTGTGCTGCCCATGATCCCAAGCCACAGACTCATGTTTACACAGACATTGTTTTGACACTGTCACTACCTCCTATGGTGAGACCACTCTGTCCCCCCATTCTGCAATCATACCTTATATACAGCACGGCGATGCGGCTAAACGGTGTGATATTCCAGGCCGTGTAAAAGAGGCTTGAGTCTTCCTTTGACTTCAGGATGCTATTCTACCTTTCCCATGCAGACAAGGGCGTAGCACAAAGTTCTGGACCCTTTGTGGGGCCCCTCTTTGCATCCACTGCCATTCATTCTGGTATCTTTTAGTGTTTTTCTAATGGCCACACCAAGAAGGGTTGGGTATCGTTCCTGTACATCAGGTACCCACCAGACTGAATCACAAGGCAGATTTTGCAGTCCAGTTGTGTGTGATGTCATTCTCAGCTCTGACCTCCGACTTCCGAGGTAGATGGAACGCAGCATTAGTACTGTTACTGATATTTAGTGTTAAATTATTATACGTGGGTCAGGTTTATTTATTATGTGAATCTGTTAATAGTGTTTTTATTTAATAGTATTTATGTTTGATATGCGTTTCCTTTGTCAGTTTCCGAAATGGACCATCTCCAGAGTCGGGCCAAAAGTGTGCCCAGTGGCCTTCATGAAGGTAGCGGTGACATCTTGCAAACCACAGCCAACCCCTGACTACCCCCTTCCTTGTGTGTTACGACACTCAATTCATGTCTGTGCAGGACACCTGGGAGAAAGACATTTTTAAAAGTCTCTGTGTTTTGTTCTCAGCTCTGTATACTCAGTGCCCCTTCTCCCTGCAGTTCTGCGCCCCTGCATGCAGAACTTGGGATTGTGGTTCTTTTCGCAATGACTGGAAGGTAGCTGCTGTCTACAAACCTGCCAATCCTCATTAGTGGTTGAAATTAAATAAATTGATTGAAAAGATTTTATTCACTCAGAGGGAAAGAGCTGACTCCCTGGGAACTGGTCTCACAGTGTACCGTCGATGTCTGTTCATATGTGTTTGTGTGAAGCCTATCCCGCTTAATAGTGAATACATGTGCAGTGACCAGACAAAGTAGTAAGAGAGAATATTTTGTTGAGAATACATGTACAATTAGGCAAACTGCAGGCACCCAAGGAGGAGCCGGAGTGATGTGGGGTCTTGATTTAAAAACCGCTATTGGTTACATGGCTCTGTCATAGGTTGTTCCCATGTCCCTCGTTGTCAGCCACATCCCTGCTTGTCAAGATCTGTCCACCAGATGCCTTCAGACTTTCCCTCCTTTCCCTGTCACCTGACTGACACACGCATCTACATAGCCCGGGCTGCAATTAGCCTCACCAAAATGTAGCAACAAATTTATTTAAATGGAAACAATGGTGCGTCAAACGCCATGTTGTGAAAGTGCACTGCCTTTCAGTAATGCAGGGTTTCATTCAGTTCAATTTAAAAGGCTTTATTGTCATGGGATGTGTTTACATTGCCAAAGCAAGTGTGAAATAAAACAAAAAATGTGTTTGTACAATAATTAAAGATCTACTGAAACTTGGTTTATATACATGTCGCTGCTGATTGTTTAACACCAAACGAGAGAAAATGTACCCTTAAAGCCCGTTGCACACTGTTTTGATGAAATGTCATTCAGCCTGACGACCGTAGCAAAACGGCACAATTCAAAAAATTAAAGCGATCAGTGTCAACCTTGGCAGGTCTTCATCAGGGTTCAAATCAGGAGACATAACTGAAGTTTGGAATTGGACAACAGGAAGTAATGGCTGTCATTCAGAAAATACTGCCTCATGATGAGTAGCAAAATATTTTAAGGAAGCACAGACACAGTGTGCAGTATGTTTTAACCATGTTTACCTTTGTTTCTAGGGAAGGACCTTATGAATGGTGCTCATTATCTCCCACCTATTGTCCCATTCATCCAATCAGGACACCCTCCTGAATGACTACTTGAAAAAGTGAGGTTGTGGTGTTGTCTTCTGATTTGAAAATTTTAAGCTTTCCCAGGATGTACCTGCTGAGCACACTGCTATCTTTTTGGACTTGCAGTTTGTACACTGTCATTTTTGAGGCTGATGTTAGATTGCATCTGGTTATTTTGTCCACACAAAGCATAAGAGGCGGAAGAAATAACTCAGTAGCCAGAATAAAAAGGTTGGCATTGTACGTTTGTGCAAACCAAATGTTCCATTTGTGTATTTCATATGTATGATGTAGTTCAGATTACACGTGTATGAGCTGAGGAGGAGGGGTGGATGGTGGATGGTGTGACACCTAAAGACAGCACAGAGCAGCAGACCACTGTTTGAGACCAATAAATGCCATTGGGTTTTTTTAACGACAGTTTGGGACATGTCCGACTGTGTTTGTTGCGACAAACGCAGGTATTCATTTTATTTTATTTTTTTTTTAAAGATACTTTTGGGGCATTTTTGCCTTTAATCGATAGGAAAGCTGATTGTGAAAGCTGAAGAGAGAGAGAGAGAGAGGGATTGACATGCAGCAAAGGGCCACAGGCTGGAGTCAAACACGGGCTGCTGCGGCAACAGCCTTTTACATGGGGCGCCTGCTCTATCCACTAAGTCACCGACGCCCCGAACGCAGGTATTTTTCAAAGGAAGTTTGGTAAATGTTCAGCTGTGTTTGACAAAAGCAGGTGTTTTAAGGAGAGTTTGGGACATGTCCAGCCATGTTTGTTGCGACCAACGCAGGTATTTTTTGTAATGAAAGTTTAATACATGTTCAGCGGTGTTTGTAGCGACAAAAGTGGGTGTTTTAAGTTCGGGACATTCCAGCTGTGTACTTAACAGATGTACAGAATATGGCCAGCTGTGTTTGTAGTGATTAAAAGCAGGTGTTTTTTTAATGACAGTTTGGTAAAAGTCCAGCTGCGTTTGTAACAAAAAAAAGGTTACGGTAATGATTATTTGGGACATGTCCAGCAGTGTTTGTGGTGACAAATCATGTGTTTTAACAACAGTTTGGGACATATTCACCAGTGCTTGTATCGACAAAAGCACTTAATTTAAAAAAAATCATAGTTCAGGACATGTGAAGCTCTATTTGTAGCGATAAAAGTGGGTATTTTTTAACAAATATTTGGGACATGTCCAGCTGTGATTGTAGCAACAAAAGCATGTTGTTGTTTTTTAACAACAGGTTAGAATATGTCCATCTGTGCTTGTAGTGACAGAAGCGGGTGTTTTTTTCATGTTAATTTGGGACATGTCCAGCAGTGTTTGTAGTGACAAAAGCCTGTATGTTTTAATGACAGTTCAGGACATTTGCATTTGTGTCAGGTCCAGCTGTGTCCATAGCAACCAGAAGCCAAAACATGATGCTTTTCTAACCCTGACCAAGTGGGTTTTATGCCAAAACCTTAGCACATGTTAAACACAGTTTTGTCGCAACGTAAAATTGAAAATTAAAATGTGAAGAATAAAGTTTTAGTATATCTGCCACTTATGAAACATATAAATGTAACAAATCCACTGTTTGCAAAAATGAACAATGCCTACATTTATTTTGGCAACTGGGTTTGGATGAACCATTTCAAGAACACCCCATTTTGGTGACCTCCCTCTAGCTCTCCACTACATATTGCTGTTGTGTAAAAACTATAAATGTTGACTTGGCCTTCACTTTTCACCTGACAATGTCTTTATTCACAGGTGTGTAATCTACATTTCCTGAGAGGACTAGGTGTAGTCTGTTCCGCTCAGTAAAGGGCAGATTGGGTCTTATTGTGTGATTAAGAGAAACAGATTGTGTGGTGTGTCACATGCTGCGCAGAAGACAAATATATGCACAGTGCACGAACAAATATTCTCCCTTAGTGGTTTCAGGGGGAAGCCTCTTTACACGTTGCTTCACAGCCAAGCTACTTCTGTGTGCCACGTGTGGGATTAGATGTGACATGGCGGTGGATGGAGGGGCTGTCATGGTATTTCCTCCTGCGCTATATGTGTGTGTGTGTGTGTGTGTGTTTGTGTGTGTGTGTGTGTGTGTGTGTGTGTGTGTGTGTGTGTGTGTGTGATCGCTGTGTAGATCGGGAGCTGCTGAGCATATATGTAAGTGTTATTTAGAGGTCAAGCTGTATATCATGAGGGGTACTGCAGGGGCCTTGCACAACATGATGATAATCTGACTCAAGTGTATTGTCTTGGGATAATATCTGAATATCAGCGATAACAACGTCCAGTGCTTCCTTTTTTACAGCTTGCTCTCTCTTCATGTATTGCCCTCAGGTAAACATTTCTCATCATAACAAGGCAGTTTAGGGGGATGATTTTGCCCCACACAGGGATGCTTCCTTGCTGAGATGTGTGTCAGGATCGCTCCTAATGACTTCCTTGTGTTCTCAATGGCCCACCAGTCAGTGTGTCCTTGACTCTGTCAGCTGCTTAGCTGCCTGGAGAACATAAGGAGAATATAATCCTCCGACTGTGTGTGTTTGCAAGAGATCAGGGCTGTCTATATGGATTGTGCCTGCATACTTTAGTATACATGTTTGTCTCCTCATGCTTCTGTACTGTGTGTGCAGGGCAGTGCAGAAAGCCAGTCCTCCACCACAGCACACGCAGGCCCAGGCTCCGCTCTTCAGACATCTTGTGCGTCTCTGGTGAGTAATCAGGTAATTGATCATAGAGACAGGTAATTATTCCTGTGCCAAGCTCAGTGGCAAATGAAAAGTCCGGCAAAAAGCATCCGTCTCATCCAACACAGCCTGGAGTAAGAGGACAAGGGAGGAGTAAAAATGGGGCTCTGGGAGGATAGATGGTCAAACTGAAAAAGGCCTTAAATCAGAGGCGAGGTTTTTAGCACACTGGGCCTCGTTCACAAACAGCATGCATGTACAAATCTGTCTACGCATAAAGCTTAAACAGTGACTAAAAATGTTTTATGCACAAACCTGGGATTTATCAACATTTCCTTGTCTGAATTTGTTTGTACTCTGCAAACAAATTCAGACCTGCCTCATGTGTATTCAACTAATGAAGGCTTGGCTGTCTATAAGAATGTAAAGAGGGGTGTGTCACGACATAACGATATTAATGATAACTGTGAAATTTAAAATGGAACTATTGATATCATGATAATAATACACCTATGATATTATTTGTCTAAATAATTCAGCGCCTCTTAATTGATATTCCTTTCTTTACACATTCTGGTTGCCTTTTAACTATCCAGTAAGTATAATTGCTCTTTTTGTACAATTTTGTACAGTTATGGTTGCCAAAAAAAGACAAAATGCACAACAAACAAGGTTGAAGAGAAATTTGATTTATTATTATTATTAATAATATATATTTTTTAAATTCTTTTTTAAATTTTCTGTGATGCAATAATACTCCTATCGTGAACTCTTTGGGTCACAATAACTGTGGAGTGAAAATCTTTTATCATGCCACCCCATAGTTTAAATAAATGCATAGCATATTAAAACTGCATTCATTTAAAAAGGCTTTTATTGAGTATTTAAAACAGTTCATTTACTAAGGCATTGGCCAATGTATTTAATAATTGTCAAAGTGATGCCCATTTATCCTCATTAATTATTGGCTTAATAAAAAAAAATAAAAAAACCCATAAAAACTGAGTGTCCCAGTCTTAAAATGGACTATATGAGAATGTCCATATTGAAATGTAACAGTTTGGTTTTCATTGTTTTTGTTGACTTGGCCGTAAATGATCGGCTTCTCCCACTGATGTCTAGTGCCATAAAACTGCGCAGCCTGTCCGTTTCGATTGATTCTGGTTCACTTACATATTTAGGGTGGTTAGAACAAAATAGGCTGGTGCACATGTGTCATGAATCAGATGGTTATTTATATTATTATATAATATAATAATTATTTATTGTGTGCAAAGTAAGAACATATTTACCAACACACAAGGAGTCTAATGCCTGGTTCACACTACACGATATCAGCCCAATAACAGCCCGACGCAGCAACGTACGGTATCGGCATGGATCGTGTACGACAATGACTGTCGCGATAATCCATTGTTTCAACTCGTGTAGTATGTCATGGTAAACGACAACTGATGCCATGTCTGAGACGCCTCACGACGTCCCAACAGAAAGTCTAGCATGTTTGATTTTCTTTTTGTTGTTCACGACTGCTCCCGTCACAGCCGTCACTTTGACCAATACGAACACAGAGCGATCTGCTGCCGTACGACAACTGTACGACAACAACACCCCAGCCTTTTTGATATTTCCTCTAGGGATGTTACCACACAGAGTAAAACGGGAAAGTCATGGCACAATTTTATGACTCCACAATTGC
The DNA here is from genome assembly GCF_006386435.1 of Epinephelus moara. Taxonomy (NCBI): domain Eukaryota; kingdom Metazoa; phylum Chordata; class Actinopteri; order Perciformes; family Serranidae; genus Epinephelus; species Epinephelus moara. Next base: position 21,844,411 of record NC_065508.1, on the reverse strand, counting down.
CTAATGTGACATAGTGACTGTCAGAACAGACAAAAATGCTAGTGTGAACCAGGCATAAGCTCCCACAGAGCGCATTTTCAGATTGCAAAATGTGAGGCGTACTGTGCAAACTTTAGCTGAAGCTTGCACCAATCAGACAGAGGCTTTTTGCAGCTTGCTGAATTTCTTTTTTTATTAACCAGTTCTTAGCTCAACCAGTATTTTGCTATAAAATCTACATAAAATGGACAGGCCGAGGGCACTTGAGACTGGATTCAGGGAAACAGAGGAAGAGGAGAAATCACAGGGAGTACTGCCAGCCAGTCCGGGAGCTTCGCCTGGATGATGGTTGGTTCAAGGCTTATTTTAGGATGAGGGTAAAGTCATGAGCAAAATTACATTTGCCTCTTGTTCACTGACATTCAATGTGAGCGAAGGGACGAATGAAAAATTTGCTTCAGACAGCAAAGCAAATTTGCATCTCTCCATCGCATGGAAGTTGACTTTGGTAACTTTGACTGGCGAAGTCGCATCCTCAACCAATAGCAAAGACCTATGTGTAGAGGAGACATTGATTGTTGCTACGTTTAACCAGGCTATATTGTGTGATATTGGCCATGAAAAATAAAAACTGCCCCACATCGGAGATGCTGCCTGGCTGGCAGTGAGTCAGACGACAGGCGTTGAACGTTAGAAAATGATAAATGTATCAATAGCATCATATTTCGTGGTATTTATTAGCAATTACGCAAACACTTCTCGAAGGCCTCCAGGGCTTGGCTGCCTGTACATATATTACCGAAGAGTTAGTGTTCAGCTGCCAGGCTAAAGCTAAGGGATGTGAGCCTACCTGTTGCCTCGCTGTCCCAGTCCTGAGCCGATTGCCGTCACTCAGTCAGCTCGCTCTCCATGGTTCAGCACTGCTTAGCTTCAATAATCCGTAGACAGTTCATTTGTAGACATTCAAACAGCAGTTTGCCTAGGGCAGAAATGAAAGTGTGCTAAGGTTAGCTTGACACAAGCCATGTATGCTATCACTTGTTGTCATCTCCACCACAGAGGGTGCATCTGATTGGAAAAAATGTCAATGATGTTGGGTGCTTCTCCTGCTCTGAGCTGAATTTTCTTTTCAACTCAAGGGTTTTGGGGTGCTCCTGCCAGAAGACAAGGGGCATTAAGCAGAAAAACGCAAGGCGCTCAGCAACGCAAAGGCAGCAAGTAAATCGCTTCAGTCTCATTGAAAACAATTACAACAAGCCCTAGGCTCCTAAAGTGCTCCCTGTCTGATCGGGGCCAAAGGAGGTGTCTGTTCCAGGTGTTTATAACAGCAACCCTATACAGGGACCAGTACAGACATTAAAGGATTGAATTCTTTCTCCTGTTTAGTAACTTAAAAATACATTTCTTCTCCACACAAGCTCCCATGGTTGCCCTTTAGAAGTTTGAATAGAAGCCTGGAGTCGTGACGGCAGCAATCCAGCGATTAGAACATTTCAGTGGTCATGTAGTGTGTTTTACTTGGGCCTGCACTCTGTGGGTTGTAAAAGGTGAGCTACTGTCGGTGTGACAAAGTGCTTACAGGCAGAATTTTACCTCCCCCTGCCTACATCTGTGATCTAGATTGCTTGCTTCATTGGTGTCATTTAGGTTTGTTCTGGAGCAGTGAGTAAACCAATCTCCTTACATACACCCCTGTCTGCAGTTTGCCTTGATTTATGAACAGGGAATAACCCAGCCAAACTTGAAGCTCATTTGTCACCTGTCATTAAGATGTACTGGTAAGGTGTTTTCCTGTTACAAATAGCCCCCCTCAGCCCCTTCAGTAGTTGCTGCTGCTGCTGCTCCTGCTGCTGCTGGGGCTGTGTTGTGGAGGAAGGAGAAGCTGCCTCTCCAGCTGTGTGTAACTCACACAGAAAGGAAGGGCATTATATGTTGTCCAGTTTGTCCGCCGTAATTGGATTGCCGTCTACACCATAAGATCTCGTTCCCCTCACGGCGATCACTCATTGTCATTTTTTATCTTTGCGAGTGAGTGTGCGGCACCTTTTTTTCCCTCTCCTCACCTCCCCCCTCTTCCTCACGCACCCCTCCACCACGCACAGAAGTGGTTGCGCTCTTGTGGGCTGAAACTCCCACTGGAGACAGACACTTATTTGGCTCCAGGATAAAGCTAGATGTGTGCTGAATTGAAATGCTAAGTCTAGCATGAAACTCGGGGGCCATGGGAGACTAATCAGTTGTTGAAAGGCAAATAAATAAATAAAGGCATGCTGCAAATCTAATTTAGCCCGGACGTATGCTCCTGCATTTCGTGAGCCTGTCTGCTGCTAAAGCCTTAGTTGTAAAACAGCAGTCATGTGCATGAGTTTTCTCCCCCCCTCTTTGTTTCAGTGTAGAGTGATGGAGGAATGGAGGGAGGAATAGGAAGGGACATTAGCCCCTGAGAGGTGACGTAGGGAGGAGGAGGAGGAGGGGTGAGGCTGGCTGAATGGGTGAGGTTGAAAGAGGCACAGTTGCAGATTTGTCATTAAATATGTATTTCCTCCAGCAGAAATCCCTCTAAACACACTCCCTGAACTGACATTCAGTTGGTATCCTCCGAGCTGTATGGAGGGAGTGAGGCGGGTGAGACACAAAGAGAGAGACATACAGAGAGAGAGGGAGACAGGAGAATATGTTTGACAGGAGTAAGAAACAAAAGCATGCTGGAGAAGCTGTCTGAGAGGGAAAGCCAAGCCGACACACCAGTTAATGTAGCTTTAATCAAACATGCGAGTGTTAAATATTCAGAGAGTAAACAAGCGACACAAATTGGAGCATTGTTAACCAAATGCAGCTACAGATCTTCCAGATTTTTCTTTCCAGTAAATTGAAGCCACTGTTCCAGGAGTGAAATAACTGGAGCATGTGTGACAGCTGAGATTACACATAGCCACACACTACAGCTAACACTCATTAATATGTGAGCCTAATTATAGCATTCAGAATTGAACTTGTAGGCTCAGCAGTCTATTTCCAGAGAGGCTGTCAGTGTATGCACACTTACCTGTTCACACCGCATAAAGAGGTGCTACGATGACTCGTAACAGAGGCGTTTATGAGGGTAAACTTCAAGTGGCTTTTAAAGACATACAGACATGTTAACAGTTAATATATTTGGGATTAATCCCTCAGACTCAAACAACTCAGGTTTCCTTCCACATTCATAATTTTGCATCAGTATTCACCAGGGCAGTCAGTCGAATCAGATTTGGCATATGAATATTTGACAATTCTTTTTTTTTTTTTTTTTTCAAATGAAGTTTTATAGTTTGAATGGGCTCAGCGAGACATTCAGTGTGACAGCGGCACTCATGTAATGTAGTTAACAAGCTAACTGCACTAACAAGGGATCAGAAATGTGCAACAACCTTATTTGCTGAGACTAGATATCAAACAGAGACAGTTACTGCCTCAAGCTGGGGAGTTCAACTTTCTTGGGGTCTTGTTCACGAGTGAGGGTAGAAAGGAGCGTGAGATGGATCGCCGGTTTGGTGTGGCTTCTGCAATGATGCCGGCGCTGCGCCGGTCTGTCGTGGTGAAGAAGGAGCTGAGCCAGAAGGCGAAGCTTTCGATTTACTGGTCCATCTACGTCCCAGCCCTCACCTATGGTCATGAGTTCTGGGTAGTGACCGAAAGAATGAGAGAAGAAATGCTCCTTCGTGTCGAAGGGGGTCAGTTGAGGTGTTTAGGGCATCTGATCAGGATGCATCCTGGGCGCCTCCCGCTGTAGGTGTTCCGCGCACATCCAACTGGTAGGAGGCCCTGAGGTAGACCCAGAACACGCCGGAACGTGAATTCCCAGAATTCCCTTGGAACGCCTTGGGATCCCTCAGGAGGAGCTGGAAAGCGTTGCTGGGAAGAGGGACGTCTTGGGTGCTTTGCTCGGCCTGCTGCCTCCGCGACCCGGCCCTGGATAAGTAGTTGAAAATGGATGGATGGATAGATACCGAACAAAAGCTAGAGACTGTCATAGATGCATTCAGCTGTAAAGTCACCACTTCCATGCAGAGGAGAGAAGATAATGTTATCTCAGAGACTTAGGGTGCATCGTGGCTGCAGCTAGTCAAGAGTGCTCACTCTGCAGCAAAGTCTGGGGACCAAAACATCCTGACACTATCAGGGGACAGCCCTATTCACAACGTATCTTTATACAACAGTTTGTATGATATCTAATGAATTGCCGCCCCACAAATGATGTTACATACTTAAAGTTATGTAGGTTAGGTTAGGTAAGTTCACTTGGTTTCACCTGGTTCTGAACACTGATCTCCAGGAGGAAAGTCCTGTGTTTGTTTGACCCATCCACCACCCCAACCTGTCTCCTTATATGGACTAATTCCTTCTTTCAACAACAACGATGACATGCTGACGTTAACCAGATACGATATGGTGTTTACCATGTTTACCATCATAGTTTAGCATGTTAGCATGCTAATATTTGCACATTGGCACTAAACAAAGTACAGCTGAGGCTGATGGGACTGCCATTAGTTTTGCAGGTATTTTGTCCGAAAACAAATTATTGAACAAACTGAAACTTTGTTCTGCTGATAGAGCCCAGCCCAGGCCTACTAAAATTAAATTTCGTTTTTGTTGTGTGTATTATAGGCTACAACATACATATTTGTAAATCACTTGTCCTGTGTTCTAATTTAAGAACAAATCAGAAGCCACAAGGGAGAAGTGTATACATCATATTCTCTGGTTTTATAATGGTGCCCTTTAGTTTTGCATGAATCCGACAGAATACTTTTAGCATCAGTAGATCTGTCAATAGATATTCATGATACATTTCCTTTATATTAAACTCAATCAGTGGTATATTTTTAGCAGGTCTAGCAAACAGGAATTTCAAGTTCCATTCCAGCTCCTTTATTTTTATGGTGTCTGGTGTAGGGGCATTACATCCACACCACAAGTATTAACTTCGCTAATAACATTTTAATTATGGCATAACTGTAACTCATAAAACCTTGTGCTGATGTAGATTAACTGCTGATTATTATTTTATAAGCATCACTTGCATTCAGGTATGTGTGCCACGTGTAGGATATAATGTATTCCACAAGATACATTTGGAGAGTCGTCATTGCAAAAATTTTTATGTGTTTGTGTGGCATACGTGACTTCTCCTAAGATGTGACTTGTATTGTTGAACTGTATTTGTTTTCAAGAAATTGCTTTTCCCACTGTCCCCAAATTGCCAAAGTTATTACTAACATGAAAAATATTTTGTGCCTGCTTGATATTGGTGCAAAGAAATAAAGTTTTTTCCATTAATATTGAGTCAAAATACATGGGGCAGTAACTGCATGGTTTTGTTAACGTAATATGAAATCGGCTGTCTGGAGTAGATTTATTTCCAAAAGTTAGTTTCTGCTCAGGTATATAAAACCACCTGAGTGTTGACTACATGAACTTTGTTCCAGGGTTCACTCTAAAAGGACATGTTTACTGTAATCACTTCAAGTGCAAGCTGGAATTCATTTTATCCCTGCAGTGTGCACTGATTTTCAGCCTGACTCACTGGCTGTTACATAAGTAATTGTATGCAAGATTGTCAGAAAATGTCCACTTGCCCCCCCCCCCCCCAAAAAAAAGATTTATAAAAAGCTAAGAACATTTTCCCTAAATTATTTAGCACTCACTGTGCTCCTCTGAGGTTCCTTCATCTTTTTCTATAGGGAGGAAAAATCTGCATCCTCCCGACAGTATAAACCAATATTTAAAATGCATTGCCCCAGCACACACACACACACACACACACACACACACACACACACAGATTTAATATCCCTGTAGAGAGCTAAGTGTTGCATATCATCCATTAGAAACAGATATCTACAACCTTTATGATTATAGAGCTGGATTTGTTATTTAAGCAATGTAAAGATTTGTTTTTTGGCTTATTTAAACTGTTTTTTCTTTGCTTTGGGATGTCGACCTCTTTTTCGCAGATCCTTAAGAAGGCAAAGCTGATGGTGCTGGGCCTTTTTTTTTTTTTTTAATCTCTGAGTGATAGGGGAAGCAGGCAGGGTCTGCCCCTGTTTCCCTCAGCGTTGGTCTGATTTAACACCAGTACTGAGCTTTTCACTGCCGATCTTGTCAAAAGAGGCGTGAGAAGGCCAGTGAGCGAGGGTTTTTAAACTCTGTCTCCATGTCAGTTCCTGTTCTGTGAAGGGTTAATCATGAACTGAGTGCAGCAAGACCTCTATGACTCTTAGCTGGAGCTCACCCTGATGAACACAGTTTGCATGGCTCCCTGCTGTGACTGATGGTTGGAGAAACATGGAAATTGCATTCACAGGCTCGCTGGGAGCTGCTCCATCCTCCCTGTTGGTCCGATCCCACAAGGTCCACAAACCACAACTGTTGGTGCCTAAAATAGCTGGTTTTGTTGCTTTCTCCAAGTCCTAACCAAATGGTGCAACATGTATTTTGATGAGCCCAGAAAGCTTTGAATATGTTTTTTTGATGTACCATATAATTGGTGGCAAAATTTTTCTAGTTGTGACGTATTTTAGCCCAGTCGTCAGTAGAACATTTTGGCGCCATCGTACGTTCCTGCCAACCACGAATACTTTTCATTTGTACATTTCATACGTATTATATTATATCTCTTCTAAAGTGACGTAGTCAGTGACTTTGTCATTACAAGGTGGAGGGGTTGGTGGATGGTGTGTCATCTAGGCAGGACGCCTGCCAAGCTGCAGACCACTGTTCGAGACCAACAAACAAAACTGATTATGTTTCAGTGAGTCATTGCTGAGTTTTCAGCAGCTTCGTAGGCACTAAACATGTTTGGGTTTTTTTGTAGCAACCCATCACAGTTTTTTCAGTGGGGATAGTGAGACAAAAAGCGTTTGTTTTTTTACTGAGTCATTGCTTCGTTTGACGGGACAGTGGCATGAAAAGCGGTTATTTTTGGCTGGTCTCCACTCATGATTGTGCCCCACAAACAGGGTATTTTAAGCCAAAACATCTTTCTCCAATCATTACCATGTATTTTTTGTGCCTATATCCAACCACATGTTAACCAGACTGTCGACTGTACATTATATGAAGTCTAAGTGATCCTGCAAAATTTGCTACAAGAGAGAGGTTTCCCTTGTCGGCTTTTTCCTAGAAAGTCCTTCCAGACTAAAATCTTTTCATCTTAACCCAATCTACAGCTTTTTTTTTTAAGCTTAACCAAGAAATTGCTTTCGGGTAGAAAGCCCTCCAGGAAAACTTCTCCCAGCTGCCCAAATTTGATGGCATTTCACCAATAGGTGACGCTACAGCAACATGATCGAATTAAATAGCCATTGCTCAGCAGTTCTTAGCCTGACTGACTTGACATTTGCATAATTCAACCTTGTACAAAGCCCTGTTGTTCACAGACAGGATGTAAAAATCATGTCAGCAGAAATTTTTGTCTCTGTATGTATGTTGTGTTTGTATTTCTAAACTTTTAGAAACATTAGTTTTTCTTGTAGTCGTAGATGTTCTGTCTTTGACCACAGCTTTGAATCTTCAATCTTTAAAACCTACAAAGAAATGTATTTTCTTGTACTTTTGATGCACTTTTTACTCAGGCATACAGTAGTTGTGCATAGTCAGACCATTCTGCACAGTGCTGGATCCGGAATCACCGATTATCAGTCTGATATATGGGAAAAAATGCCCTTGATTGTTTGTTTTTCTTAAAACCAATCATAATCGTCTTGAGCTGCGTTAAGCCCAAGATCCAGCGATATTGCTCTTGCAAAATAGTGTCAGGGGTGAACTTGTTTTGTCGACTGTGGGATTCAACTTTTACTGATAAAATATCTACTAAGGTTTATTTTGTAAGAAAGACATTTACGGTTTATTTACATCATCTGATGAAGAAATGTTTTCAGTGCTCTGATGGTAACATGCATGATGGGAAAGCACAATGTATGTATGTTTTTTAAAAAAAAACAAATGTTGCACACCCTCATTTATCCTCCGCTGAGGCCAACTCTGACTCATCCAGTCACACATGGTCATGAATCAGAGAGAAAAGGCCAGACTGAATGGTGTGTGTGCTGTATGTGTGTGGGGGCAGTGGGTGGAGGTGCCAGGAGTACAATAAAAGGTTTTAATATGTCCTCAAAACCACATCAACACAGATCCTCTGTGGCACAGACTACCCGGCAGATGTTTATCTCTAATCAATATGAACACAAAGAGATTACAGCACAGTCTTATCATCTGTCATCTATTACAGCGTGGCTCCAGTAAATATACTGCTGTCTGCGCTACCTGTTGTGCGGGGGTAAAACCTGCAGCAGAGAACTGACTGTGCAGCTTTGAGTTTCAGTGGCAGCGGTCCAGTCAAAGCTGTGGTGATGATGATGAAGCGAACTCAACCGGCTGTGCCCTTCCCAGGCTTTGTAAGTGCCATCATGAAAGCACTCGAACATGTAAGGGCATATCTGATTTGCAAACCAAATAGCTCCAGCCAAAACCGTCTCTTTCAGCTGTTCACAAGTGGAGTATATTAAAGAACCATTTGACACTAAATTGTATCACTTACAGTATGTATGCAGGGTTTTTCGCAGCTGCCACGAGCTGCAGATAAACTGACAGAAGTTAAACATCTCTATTCTATCTGCAGTCATCATGAGATCAGGGTGTTGGAAGCTTTGACAAAGACAATATTTCTGCTGTAAAGGCTGTATTTTCCAGGCTCTGCTTTTTCATACATGAACTTAAGGTCCTCATGATCAAGGCTAACAATTTGAAAACTCCTCTTAAAATTATATAAGATTATAAAATCATATCGTAATTCAAGTGGAGTCAGAGATATAACTAAACGTCTTCACCACCTCTTGGCTTTGTTTTTAGGCTGTGGAAAATCTATCCCATGACGGGAGATGTTGGCCAGTCACAGGTCAATTCAGCTTGTTTTTATTGGCTATTGGCTGTCTACAAATACAGATGCGCATGCATGATCCTTCAGATGGTGAAAGCCTAATTCAGTGGTGGAGAATCCTGCAGAGACAGTTGCCATTCCAGTATTGGCAAAACTGCCTAGACTGCAAAGCAACCAATAAAAGGAAGACGGACTTATCAAAAAAGAGAGTCTTAAAGAGAGTCTGAAATAAAACCTGTCAATATCTGCGAAGTGTTTCAGAGATGTAGCGAAAATGTTGCTAATAGTTTAGCTCTCTGTGAACCTGAGTGAAAGCCTCACAGCTGCAGCTTCAAGTTCATGTAGTTCAGACCAAAGATTCACAATGAGCTGAAACTGTTTTAGAACGTTGTAGAGAACAGTTGTAGCAGCATGAACTGGCCAGTCTTAGCGAGTCTCTAGCCGGCTGATGGGTCAATTGCAACTCATCTTGTCAAGTCGCCAGCAGCTGATTTTTAGAAAGTCAGGCACGTCACCTGTTTCAATGGCCAATCGGCTTGTAACGAAGTGCGCTGGCCAAGTCATTTAAAAACTCTCAGCAGACGGCGTGCTCATTTACTTTGGCTGAAAACATCCTTCCATCCCCTGCAGAGTCCGTCTCATTTAAATTCCTGCGGCTGTTGACATGTATGTTGGTCTCCGTCCTTATGGTGTCAGACTGTGGGTCGCTGCTGCTACTCGCTGTAATGTATGTGTGCATGACACACACTCATACTCACAGACTGATTAATTGGCACTTATTTAACTTATTGTGAAGTATATATTATAAATACTTTCCATCTGAAGCTCAGGTCGTTTTATGTTTTTGCTGTTTGATCGTATTTATATTTTAAGAAGCTACAAATTATATTCAGCCACAAAATAAGCCTGAAAAGCTGAAAATCAGAACAGAAGTACAGAGAGACTAGCAAATTGCAAGTATTTGCATTTTCTAAACTTGTCTTGTTGCAAATCCTTGGTCTGAACTGGGCGCAACATTAGAGCCCCAAATTACACAGTGTCCTCCGCCTCAATTCCCGCCACTGCAGACCACCTCGCCGGGGAGTAGAGCAGGCAGCTGCTCCAGAGACGGACCTCCAGTAAGCGATTGTGGCAACCCAAATCCAGCCAGCATAAATCCCAGCTCCATGGGACTGGACAGCTCGACTCCCTGCAGAATTGGCTAAAAGCCCTGAAACTGAGCCCTAAGCTGAGGTTGGCCGTCGGTCATTGTTGGGCCATTAGTGAGTGTCCATCGCCCTCGTTGGTGCTAGTCCGCGCTAGTCAGCTTTTTTCCACCAGTTCAGCATGTTGAATTAGTGACAGTTACGTCCGTCTGTAAATGAAATCACTTTGATTGGCAGTTTAAGGGGCGGCACAAGAAGAGAAATGGAAGTGAGGAATGTAAACAAAAAGCTAAAGTCAAGAGGGAGTGAGGTCAAAACAAACTTGTTATATGAGGTAAGATTGTTTTTCTTTAGCCAATGAGCTCTTCAGCAGAAATGTTTCCTGATGGTTTGTGTTACTGTTCACTGGCACATGGTAAATATCATTAGATAATGTTAATGTGGTAACTGGCTAACTAGCATTAAGACGGTCTTCCAGTTTCCCTTTTTTAATGGCGAATACAGATGACTGCCATTTGCTGGTAGGGAGGGGTATTTCCTTTAACGCAGGTGCAGAACGTATGTGCTAGCTGGCTGTTGGTTGTAGCCTTTGCGATGTGTTCATGTGCACCTTTTTGACCCAGACACAGCTAGTCTTTTAAAGTCAGTTTGGTGTGTCTGGGCCTCCAGAGAGTAGACCTGGCAATGCATTTGCGTTGGCTGAATTCAAGCTGCTACAGCCATTGACCAAAGGCTTGTTCTTTCGGCTTGTTCTGCAGTCCACAGCAGTAGGGAACAAGGCAGAAAGACGATGGGGTGGCTAGCTGGCTAATGCTTGCCTCATTTGCGGTTTGTTAAACAGAGAGAGTGCAGAGTAAGGAGGGGATGAGTGAAGGAGCTGCACACAACTGTATAATATAATTAGATTAAATGAATCAATGTTTGGAAAACACTGGGTTACTGTGCGAGCATATGCACACGGTCATTTGTGGAAGGGACTTAAGATAGGAAAGAGCTGCAGAAGGAGGGTGTATTTTCAAATTCTGCTGTTTTGTTTTTTGAAATTTATTTATTTTTGCCTTTTACAGAATTCTGCCTACTCCAGCTTTAAGTTGTTTTTTCAAACACTGGACACTCTTACTGTCAAAATAGTGATGTTTAACAATACATCCAAAGCTGAGACTCTGAATTATGCTCAGTAAATTCCATTCAGTGCAGGAAATGGCGCAGGCTGATCACACACATTACAGTATGCCAACCATATTGCCCCACAGAACAAGACACTCTGCACAGTAAATGTAAGACACAGATGCAGACATGCATAATGCATGAGTGTTGAGCAAGTGTTCACATTGCGATGCGAGTGTGCTGTGTTGAGAGTATTTATGGCATATTGCACCGGGAATAATGACTCAAAACACACATACGTACACACACAAACACACATTTGCATGTACGCTGATGCTCACACGGCTGCCAATAGTCACACTGAACAAACTAGTCTCTGCTGGCAGTACAGACGCATGTCTTCTTGGCAGCTTATAACCCATATCAAACTACGTGCTTGGCTTGCACTGAACAAGTAATGACATGTACACTGTATTATTGCATGCATTAATAGAAATGTACACTACCCTCCTCGCTAGACTGTCAGTTCTCTTCAGTGTTAGTAATGAGAAGTTATTACTATGCTGTTCTTTACATCCAGAACAGATTTAGTGTACTGCATCTATTGATCACTGAGCAGAGGAGGATACCGTATCTGTCAGTGTTCTCTGTTGGGACGAGATTGTTTACAGAGGCCTTGGCTGCTGCACTTGGTAAACTTATTGACCAGTAAGTAGCATGTTCAAATAAACTCCGCTCATGAATATTGACCAACATCCCATAAAATGTTGACGAGTGTGCTGTGCTGCATCCTTGGGGGGGGTGTTTTTGTTAGTTTCCCTGAAGATTCATGGATGGCTGTAGAATATTTTTGTGAATGTTACAGTCTGCTGTCTAAAAGTCATCCTTTGCCAAAATGAAAAGATAAAAAACTAGAATTTTTTTTAAGTTGTTTTCCAAGCAACAGTATTTGGAAACACTATAAAACCCTAGTTTCTCTTCACATTTTATTCATCATTTAATGGTTCAATGGTTTGTGTTTAATCAATCTTCATTTATAGACCCAATGAATCCTGAACTATCCCCTGAATATCTGCAGAGTTCCATTAATGCCACACAGAGATCACTAAAATTCAAACATATTGTGACCAAGCAAACTGTCCAAACATCTTTCACAAGTACGACTTCAATAAAGGCTGTTATGCATCTATCACTAAAATTTAATTAATACAGGATTGCAGTTCTAAATACAAAAATGTGAATCATATATCAAAAAACTAAGTGAGAGAAAACTGACAAAATCCTCTTATTTTTTGTATAAATGTACTAGTGAATCGAAGTTTTTATATATCATAGATACATATGTAAGGTATCGGAGGACTATTAAAGGAATACTTCACCCCCCAGGTGACCATTTGACCATTATATCAGTTGCTCACTCCATGTTACGTTAATTTTGTTGAGCAAACTTTGTTTTTCTTGTGTGCCTCTTGTGAACAAAGAATCCAAAAACTGAGAAAAATTCTTGATGAATTGAAGTCATAGGGAAATGTGTTTAACAAACCTATATCAAACAACAACTCTCACACAACTTCTTCGGTATAATTCAAGTCTCATTCGTCCAGTCGTATGCTCAACACTTCCCAAACAGACAGCCCTTTCTGACAGGGAACTGAAATCAAAGTGAAGCTGATCTATGCTCTCTTCAAAGCCAGACTCCACTGACAGAAACAGTAATTTTACCTCACTGAACACAGGAGCTGTTGGTCTACCACTGCCTCGATCAGTTTGTTTGTGTAATTGTGTGACTTTGGTGAATCTGAACTAACCTTTTAAAACACCCAAGTCACACAATAACACAAACAAACTAACCAATCGAGGCAGTGGTAGACCAGCAGCGCCCGTGTTCAGTGAGGTAAAATTACTGCTGTCATCAACGGAATCTGGCTTTGAAGAGAGCGTAGATTAGTTTCACTGTAGTTTAGTTCCCCATCGTAAAGGGCCGTCTGTTTGGGATGTACTGTACATACGACTGGATAAATGGATAAATGAGACTTGGATTATAGTGCACAAGTTGTGTGAGAGTTTGTAAATGGATGTTTTGACATAGTTTTGCTGTGGTTAAACACAGACGTCTTTTACTTCAATTCATCAGGAATTTTTATCCTTCATTATTTATTTTCTATTTTTGGATTGCTCTTGGATTCTTTGGATCCTTTAACATTTTTTATGAAGCATGTAACTCTTAATCAAACTCTAAATGTCTGCCGTACACATGGATCTGCCCCCCCCCCCCCCCCCCCACCCCCACTTGTTTCACAACTGACTTGTGAGTAGACTTGACTTGGGGTGTCACATAGGGGCTCACACTTTGACATTTATGAGCTGGAAATTGAATTGAGACTCGGACCTAATGAGTTAAGTGACTCAAACGAGGGTAGTTGCGTCACACATCTGTTGTTTGTTTGAAATAGTGGTTTGACGATGTCCATCAATCACAGTGCTACTTTACTTCACACATTTCTGCAAGTGTTGCATTTTTTTCCCGGCATGATCAACTAATGTAATGAGCTGGATGCAGGAAGCAAAGGGGCGAGGCTGGAAGGGGGTGGGGGTGCTGATGTGTTGCTGATGGGGCAATGAAATGCTGTCATGAGGACTGGAGGCTGACTGGGTGGTAAACAGGCCTCTATATCAATCAGCTGAGGAGGAGAGGAGAACACATGGGCTCTGGAGCCTCCTCCATCCCACACACAGCCTCCAATTAAACAATTAGGGGCCGAGGCTGCTCTAATTGGAAACATGGCTGGTCCTGTTGCACAGCGGCCTCCACTCCATCAACAGCCGCTTGGCCACCCTACTTCATGCCACTCAGCATGCCCTTGAGTTGAACTCTAACATCCCCATTGCTCTCTGTCTCACTGCCCCCTCCTGTTCTCTCTCTTTCTCTCCCTGTTTGCTTGTCTCTCTCGCTGCTTCTGTTTCTGATCTAATTGCAGCAGTCCATATGGATGGTGGGAAAACTGCAGTGTCTGCAAACCTGGGTGTATTTCCTGTGGCTGCTGTGTCCTTTAATATGGCACAAGCTGCTGTATTGCAAGAGTAAGGAGTCAGGATTGCAAAGCAACAATATATTAGTGTACACGTGTACATTCTGCATGACCAGCCAAATCGACAGAAAAAATGTTGGCATCCATACATTCCTGCAAACCATGGATAATTTACATTTGCATGTAATTATTTCAGAGATATGTTGAACTTTACATTTCAGAAATGCTGTGGTTCATGTGTGGTAGGGTTCAGGCACAAAAACCACCAGGTTATGGTTTGGAAAAGATCATGTTTTGGCTTAAAATATCTGGTTTTGGGGTTATAATCCAGGCAAGAAACGCAGGGATGTCTTGTTAAAGAGCAACCGCTTTTTATGGCACTATCCTAAAAGGAAACGCAGTGATGTCTTGTTAAAAACAACCACATCTTGTGCCACCATCCCGACAGGTAGTGCAGCAATGTTTCGGTTAAAAAAATAAATAAAAAACCCCTGCTTTTGTTGCTAATATCCCAGCAGGAAACAGCGTTGTCCTTCAAAAAAAAAACTGCTTTTGGTGGCACTATCACAGTGGGAAATGTGGTGATGCCTCTGTAAAAAACAAATCACTTTTCATGCTACTATCCCAGCAGGAAACACTGTGATGTCTCTTTAAAAAACAACTGCTTTTCATGGCAGGATCTCAGCAATGTCTGCAGGCACACGGATCAAGTCGATGAAGTCAGCTCATATGCTACATCTCTTCAGAAATGTTAATATAATACATGCTCCCATTATTCACAGGTTTAAGTTAAAGATCTTCTTCATGCACTCTATAGATATATTTCCTTCCGATTTTGGTCGCAAATTTGTGAAAATCTGTTCTAGTGAACACTTCTCCTTTTCCAAGATAATCCATCCACCTGGCAGGTGTGGCATATCAAGATGCTGATTAAACGACATCATTACTACACAGGTGTGCCAGGAGATGGTCACAGTAAAAGGACACTCTAAAATGTGTGGTCCGATCACAAACACAATGCCACAGATGTCACGTTTTGAGGGAGTGTGCCCCCAGAGCTGTTGCCCTTGTACTAAATGCTCCTTTCTCTGCCATAAGACATATCCAATGTTGTTTCCTTAATTTGGCAGTACATCCAACCTGCCTCACAACTGCAGACCACATGCAACCACACCAGCTCAGGACCTCCACATCCAGCATCTTCACCTGCAAGATTGTCTGAGACCAGCCACCCAGACAGCTGATGCAATTATTGGTTTGCACAACCAAAGAATTTCTGCAGAAACAGTCAGAAACTGTCTCAGGGAGGCTCATCTGCATGCTCATCGTCCTCACCAGGGTCTTGACCTGACAGCAGGTCATCGTCGTAACTGACGTGTGGTTTTGACGCCTGTTGGATGTACTGCCAAGTTAAAGAAACAACATTTGAGTTGTAGTGAACTGAACATTCAGTTCACAGGCAACAGCTCTGGTGGACATTCCTGCAGTCAGCATGCCAATAGCACGCTATTGCGAAACTTATGACATCTGTGTCATTGTGTTTGTGATCGAACTGCACATTTCAGAGTGTCCTTTTATTGTGACCATCCCAAAAGCACACATGTGTAGTAATGATGCTGTTTTAAGATAGATAGATAGATAGATAGATAGATAGATATTGTCACTGCATAAGAAAAACACAACAAAATTTCGTTTGCAGCACTAAAAATTATCAGCATCTTGATGCGTTTCACGTGTCAGGTGGATGGATTGACTTGCTCCCTAACCCTGATTTTAACAAATTTGTGTCCAGAGATTGAGAAAAATGTATTGCAGTGTACATTATCAACATTTTCTTTTAGCGTCTGGGTTGACAAGACACCGGGTGTAGCCTCTTACATGTGTCCTTTTAATTTTAATTTTCCTTTTTTCCAAGATACAAACGATCATGAAAAATATTAATCATGTTGTGGAAAAATAACTCTGGAAACAGACGCTGTAAACCTGAATAATTACACCACCTTTAAACACAGTGTGAATGCTGCTTTCTCGAATGTGGCCCATTCCCTCAGTGTCACTGAAGAAAATGACAAAGCACCATGTCACAGAGGAATGCCGGGCATGTTGTAGTCAGTCACCCAGGTCAGCCTCCTGACAGCGGGCCAGTTTTTTATGGTTTTGCTGACTGCTGCTTTTGATGGTGTAATTGTGACAATGATCTCATTCTCTCCCTCTCTCTGCCTGGTCTCAAGGAGCTCTGTGCTCAGCCTTCTTCCTAGTGGCTGGCAGTCAGGAGGGAGAGGTGGGGGTGCACATTTCATTAGCTTTCAATTCATATTGAATTTATTAATCCCATGCTGGTTCTGCAGGGTGGGAGGCTGCTTAAGAAGGGGGGGAAATATCCTCGATATAGATACCTTTCCCTCCATCTGCTTGCAATGTGTGTGCAAAAGTGTATGAAAGAGAGGAGGGAGTGGGGGTGGGGGGGGAGGAACCAAGAAGGCGGGAAGGGAGAGGGAGAATAACAACGACAGCCTAACAACAAGGGCTTGTGAAAAGACTGCAGCGGGAAAAAGTGTGTCAGATCATTTACCAGCGGGGATGCACGACTTCGTCTCTTTAAAGGCAGCAGCCCTGCAGAAAGGCTCTTGTCTAGTCAGCACTGCAACAAAGGCACAGCTATGGCTTTATTTACGCGCCTGGAATGTTCCTGCGTGCACAGGGGCAGCTCCCGAACAACTAACCCTCAGCTCCATCAAGGGAGGGAACATGGTGCTAACCTCAGCCAGACCTCACCCTAGATAGAGAAGCAAAGAATTGCTGCAACAACTGAGCTGACAAGCACGTCACACTATTTAACTACAGAAGTGACTCAACAAAGAGCAGCTCTCTGCCTAACTGCCTCTGAATAACACTGTTTGACGTCGTTCTGAAGAGACTCGTGTTGTAGCACAGTGGTCCTGTAACAAAGCAGGCTGTGGAGTTGGATTTGAGCAGGTGTCAGCTGACAAAGAACTGAAGTTTATCCATCCCTTGTGTAGACAGTTTACCAGCGTTACTTTTTCATGTCATTACGCCTTGTCGACCTGCAGAACTACCAGGAGACGAGGCCTTTTATTGTTTTTCTGCTTCACAATCTGCTTCGCCTGACCCCTCACTCAGCGAGCCTTTACACACTCCACCCGGCTGCTCAGATGGAGGCTGAGGGCGCGGAGCCAGCCCCTCTGCATCCTCAGCACTCTGCAGCCTCTCAAGCTAATGACGAGGGCTGCTCCCACTTTGTCACACGAAGAACTCTCAATTTGCCCTGTCTGTGCTTGTGTCCGTATGGGGGAGGGCCGGGGAGGTTCCCATTCGAGTTTAGGCGGTGTCAACTGTTTTTACAGTGGCAGCAGAGAGGGGCGTAATGGTGGAGTAAAGTGGGACTTGACACATTTTCTAACTGTTAAACACATGTTCTTTTCAGTCAATCAATCAATCATTTATTTGTCACATAGAATCAAGGTACAAGTGCGGTGAAAAGCGATTTTGTTAGCTTATTCAACTTTTGCATTGCAATTTAGTCCTTTTTTACTCTTCTTACTTTATAGGCTGCTGCTTATTAATGGTCATAATTGTAATAATGTTTGCAGATGGTTGTGGTAATTCATGGATTCTGGTGGTGTAATGATTTAAGTCTAGTGTTGGGTACAGTTGCTTCTGTTGTTTTAAGGTCCAGACACACCAAACTGACATCAAAGATCTAGTGGCAATGAAGGCCATCTGTTGCTTTGCCTCATGTCACCTGTCTTGGCCGAAAAAAGTTGCACATGAACACACTGCAAAGACTTTGTGTACGCTCTGCGCCTGGATAAGAGGGAATAACTCTCCATACCAGCAGGCGGCGGTAGTCTGTATTTGTCACGCAAAAAGGGAAACTGGAAGACCGACAGACACGGATTCAAGACGCGAGGAAGCCTTTTTGCACATTAACAACACAGCTGGATGTCAAAAAAACAAATGATGTTAACTGTGCCATAGCAAACAGTAACACAAACAATTATGAACTGTTTCTGGTAAATAGCTCAATGGCCAAAAAAATAATCTCACCTAAAATAACAAATTTTTTATTATCTCTCTTGATTTAAGTAGTTTGTTTACTTGCCTCACTTCCAATTCTCTTCTTGTGAACTGCCAACCATACTGATTTCTCTCCCCAATGGGGTTCACCAGGTCTTACGCTGGTTCAACATGCTGGATTGGCTGAAAAAAGCCAACAAGCAACGACAAGTGCGGGACACACCGCAAAAACTAGAGCCCAAAATTGACCAACGGCTGACTGTTTGCTTGGTGTGTCAGGGCCCTCAGAACTAAATTCACCACAGAATCTGATGTCCTGGAATGTACTCCAGACTCTGATTTGCGCCATCTCTTGCGTCACTAGGGGCAAGCATCATAGTTTGTTTCCATATTTTGACCTCAACAGGTTCGCTTCGCTCTGCAGCCATCTCTGAGCATCAGTGATCCGGCGTGTTTGTTCCCCCCTGTGCCACAGGGTGAGCAGGAACAGGACAGCGCCTCACATTCCTGCTGTCACATCAGTCCTTAGTCACCATAAAGCACACACATCCTCCCCTTCTCTCGCCAGAGTCCTCCGGTCTCTTAGATTGGTGTATAGTAAAACAGTCACCTGGTTGAATGTCGCTGTCCAGGATTTAGCCAAGTTCCGGCGAATCAAATGACATTACTGTTCCTGATGTGCCATTGGAAACCGATATGGCATGGAGGTCGTCCGATTCATTATCCAACGCTTGTACAATGGCTAGCAGGATTCTAGTTGAAAGATCCACACGATCGGGATCACAGCCGGGGTTTAATTCCTCTATGCTTGCCACAGTGCCTCTGATGTAGATGTAGACGCAAAGATGGTCTTGCTTGTCCATGGGGTAAGGATCGTAGCTGGTGCCCATCTTCTCCATCTTTTCCTCCATGACCTACAGCCACATGCCTCCACCGTCGAACACCAACCAAAAAGGCACCAACGACACCCACATAATAGATGTAGAGGATAAATTTAGCACAAATTTACCAGCGCTGACAGAGCAGCGACTGGAAACATCCGTGCCCACAAGTTGGGAACCGGCTGCTGACAGGAATGTTTGGCTTACAAACCTTATAAAATCATCAGACCTTTTTTTCCTGCACACCTAGCACCCGCCAATCAGCCGCCCCCTCACACACTTGATCTGACAGAGATCAGACCAGCAGCCACTGGACCTGCAGACCTCCTGCACCACCAGCAGCCATCAATGCCAGATATTCCATTTAATTCGTCAAATTATAATCAGGTTTCCAGACAGGGTTCGTGGATGGGATTTTCTACTTCAAGTGTAAAAGCAATTCAAAAGAAATAAAGTTTATTCTGCAGGGATCATCAAGAAGTGATGACTGCATCTTTATAATTGTCTTGAATCATAAAAAAAGTGGAATTTCCCTATTGTGGCGTCCAGGAATGCAATATATCGGCACTGCATATTTCTCACATTTATGTAAGCCAAAATGGTGAACGCAATGGCAGAAGTCACTGTAGCAACAGCTCCACAATGACACAGTGATGACTTTACAAATATCCCATGCTGTCTTCCTGGTGACAGGAAACCTGTAAAGAATACAGTTTTAAATATGTCTGAGCTTGAGCCAAACGAGAGCCAATTAAATGCTGTGCATGATGTTCTCTGTTTCCCTCAGTTCACGGGTCAAGTTTTATTTTCATTGCCTTGCTCACTAGCCAACTGCGTCATTATGTTTTATGTTGCAGTACAAGTTAGATTTACTTCCCAGATGCAACTTCATCAGCAGACTCGAGAACTTGTGCTTTTAATTTTCAGTTTCCTCCAATTAAAATGGATTTACTATTTGAAAAAAATAAGACACTGTGCTTATTCACAGAAAAAAGGAAAAAAGCAGTATATTTATTAATTAACTTTAATTTTTTATTACTTATTAAAAAGGATTAATTGCCATCTAGAGAATATTAACCAAATAGAGTAAGTACTTGAATCTCATGCGTTTTTATATTTCATATCATCCTCATGGCTCTTAAAACATTATATCATTGTAATTCAAGCACAACCTTGGCTCTCAAGATGTTTTTATTCCACATTTTAATAACTTTGCAGTCAGGGCCAAGTGCCATTATGTGAGTAAATGAATGGAACAAGTGCTTGTTCTCATTATTTTCAAAAGCTCTCCTCAATCCATCAGACTAGTTTTGTGGATGCTTGGAAAAAAAAAGCTCAATAGGCAGTGTGTATATATGTTTGTGTGTGTGTGTGTTTGAGAGGGCAGGAGAGAGGGGAAAGCAAAGAGCACATATCTCTGTGTGCTTTAACATGGGGGCTGAGAGGAGGGCTACTTTATTTGAACATGGCACGCTTGTTGACCCTCTTCATAACTATTCCTCCTCTGCGGAGGCCAAGAATGGGATATTACCACTTAGCCTCTGTAAACACAAGTTACGCTGTTGAACTATGGACCTCGGAGTCGCGCTCTTAACTGCTGGATGCCTCGGCTGTGTCTGCCAGTGAAGGGAAAAACCTTCCCTGACTGCCAATGTGGTCAATTTTATTGATTTGCAGAAAGCTTTTCAAACATGTCACGTGAGTCTTGTGATCTTTCGGTAGCAGTGCTGTTTCCTGCCCTGTGTATAAGGTCATAGGAAACACACAGCTACACATGCACACACATACAAACAAAGAAGAGGATGAAGCCTTATATTACTGCTGTTTGAACATGTTAAATAAACTCTGAGTCTAATTTTTATGATACTCTGTCTCATCAACTCAATCACCAGAAAAAAAGAAGTGGGCATGGTAGGAATCTGGAAACCATGAATACATTACATTTGCATGTTATTATGTATCAGGTACGTTGGAACTTTATGTTTCAACAAGGCAGTGGTTAAAGTATGGTTAGGTTTAGGCACAAAAACCATTTGCTTATGATAAGGATAAGATCATGTTTCGGGTTAACATGCCTGTTTTTTGGGGCACATCTCCACTGGAAACAAAAACAAACAACTTTTCATGGCACTATCCTGGCTGAAAAAAACAGTTACAGGTCGCAAAAAAACAACAAAAAAACCACCCACTGTTGGTGGCTGAAAAATCACAGGAAACACCATGATGAGTCCATAAACAACATCCAGGCTTGGGGTTAAAAAATACTGCAGGAAGCACAGCGATGGGGCCCTAAAGAACACCCCTTTTGGTGGTTAAAAAGCCGCTGGAAACACAGTGACGGGTTTCTAAAAAAAATAAACACCCACTTTTGGGGGTTGAAAAGCTGCCGAAAACACAGTGACACCTACATTTTAAGGCTAAAAGTCCGCTGCAAACACAGGGATGGGCCCCTGTAAAAACCCACATTTTGGGGCTAAAAAGCCACATGAAACACAGGGATGGGGCCCCTAAAAAATACCCACTTATAGGGGCTGAAAAGCTGCTGGAAAATACAGTAAACATCCCCAAGAAACACCTACATTTGAGGGCTAAAAAGCCACTAGAAACACAGTGACGGGCCCCTAAAAAATCACTCTCTTTTGGGGGCTGAAAAGCTGCTAGAAACACAGGGATGGGCCCCTAAAAAACAACCACTTTTGGGGGCTGAAAAGCTGCCAGAAACACAGTGATGGGCCCCTAAAAAATCAGCCACTTTTGGGGGCTGAAAAGCTGCCAGAAACACAGGGATGGGCCCCTAAAATCCACACACTTTGGAGGGCTGAAAAGCTGCTAGAAACACAGTGATGGGCCCCTAAAAAAACAGCCACTTTTGGGGGCTGAAAAGCTGCCAGAAACACAGGGATGGGCCCCTAAAATACACCAACTTTTTGGGGCTGAAAAGCTGGTGGAAGTACAGTTGCTGCTCAATATCCTCTCCACCTCCAGATGACAAATCAGCTCATATACTACATTACTTGAGAAAAATTGCTGAGATACGTATGAAACATGCAAATGTAATGTATTCGTGGTCTGCAGAAATGTAGCCTGTGATAAGTACTGAATGAGTGGTGCTACTAGTTAGTTCCCGCCAGACCTGGGTGGTGCATATTGCAGTTAATTGAGTAGCAAAGTTAACCTAAAGACTGACACGTGTAACCAGCCAAAAATACTCTCTTGTGAACCGCTGACATCTCTAGTTGGCACCAATTGATGCCGTAGGTTGTCTAGTTTCACAAGATACCACTACTTTAGCGTTGGCTTAAAAAAGAGAGCACCACAACCCCCTAAAGAAAATAATGTCAGCCTCCAATTATTTTTCCCGGGGTGGGCAGCGATTGTAACAGGGTAGCCATGGCCCCTCCTTGGAGGCGCCACTGACTGTATTCTTACCATGAGCATTTCATGCTCTGCTATTTGAGCATGTTAAATGAATGCCGAGTCTAATTTTTAATGTTCTCCTGTCTTATCTGACCACAGGCACTCATTAAAGCCAGCCCATGTTCTCTCTCTGGCTAAATCTCAGATTTATTATTCACTTTCTCATGCAGGATTTAGTCACACAACAGTGAGGCAGGCCCCTCTAGCAAATGCTCCTATAGCAGAATGGCAGGGACCACAGAGCATGTCAAATCAAATGTCAAAAGAGCAGTTGGCCAACTCCAAACTATCTTACACTTTTATTTCCCCAATATTCTTGAGTGCTGCTGGGACAGAATATATATGACAGAATGTCTCTCTGGGACTTAGATAAGAAGGAGCTGGAGATAAGTGAGAGAAAACCATCACCAGATATGATAGCAATCTGGTATCCACATTAGTTACCCTGCTATGACAACTGTGCTCATCGGCTGTGCTATTAGATGTTTTTTTCTGTTAAACAATCTTATACAGATGGTATCATGCCCACCATTGTTTTTTTTGTATCAAGGAGAGTGGTGATAAAGCGTGGGAAGCACTGAAAGTGAGATTATCATTCAAGTCCTATGGGGAGATTTAAGGTTGAGAAAGCTGCTCGATCCTTTGGGATGAGATGAAAGACACAAAGCTTATGTCGCAGGGCCTTGGAGACTGCACAAAACAAGCACAAAACTGGTGTTATACATTATATTGGTAATTAGTTGAAAGTGCTTGCATAATTAGAATATCTATTCTGGATCACATCAGTTTGATCTGGGATGTTTCCTGTGTTTTTTTTTCATGTGAGGAACAGATGCTTCTTTGGATTTAGAACAGAGTGGACAGTGGAGTTATTGAATGAACAAACACTTTACGTTGCATAAGTGTGGACTCGAGTCACATGACTTAATTTGATCACTTTAAACTCAAATGGGCAAAATCAGAAAAGACTTGTGACTTGACTTGGACTTCAGTTGGACTTGAGCCTTTAGACTTGAAAATACTTTCACAAGCCCAAAGATTAAAAAGTGTGTCATAAATCAGTTCATTTGTATATATGTAACGCTATTCATTCCCAGCAAGTCGACACTTAATGCCCCAGATTAGAGT
Source organism: Epinephelus moara (assembly GCF_006386435.1). Lineage (NCBI taxonomy): Eukaryota > Metazoa > Chordata > Actinopteri > Perciformes > Serranidae > Epinephelus > Epinephelus moara. Next base: position 21,820,764 of record NC_065508.1, on the reverse strand, counting down.
TCTCAATTGGCCAAAAAGATTATTACGTTAACCGAAGTCATGTGAGTTGAAGCCGGAACCCGGCCCGTCTGAGATCATCACATAAAATACTGAGCCTTAGCCCGATCAAGCCCGACCCCCCAAAAAGCACTAGTCGGTTTCTAATGCCCGGAACACACTGGCTGTGTAGCGGCACAAGCCATGCACGTCTCCAGCGGAAAATGGACTCAACACTTTTTTTCCCCACCAGAGAAGCTCCCTGCTCTGGCCGGGAGGAAAGACTGACTGAGCCCAGCATGGAGCATAGCTGCTCACTCTCCTTCTCTCCCTGTCGACACTTTTTAATATTTACTTTCAAGACTTTTTTTCCCCCCACAGCCCAAGCCCTACCCAACCGGGCCAACCAGCCCACATTTTCGACCCAAACCCGATCCGACCTGTCTGGCTTTTCGGGACCCCTTCGGCTTGAGAACTACTGCAGATGAATTACATAGTTTGAACCCATTTGACAGCGTCCCATCAAGTTGTAGGAGATAATCATGAAGTACTAACACTGCGTTACCTAATGACTTTCTACCAAAGTCAATTACATTGCGTGCAAAAAACTGCGTGGTGATCAAAAAATCAATTGCAGTATGCAAACATGCAGGTCAAAAATAACAAATAGAGGAGCAACAACTTCCAACTTCATCGAGGCTAATATTAACATAGTTCGTGGGCTAATGCTTAGCTAACGTTAGTTTAAGAGCTAAGTGACTTTTTAACAAACTTGTTTTAACTAATAAATATAAATTTAAAAAGCATTCGGGTATTGCCTGAAACGACCACTGACCATTCCAAACGAACTGAACTATCCGTAGAAAGGGGACCAGAGTTCGTTTAAAGTGGACCAAATAGCGCCAGTGTGAATGCGTCCTTACTTGTGACTTGCAAAACAATGACTTGGTGCATCCTGGTAGAAACAGTAGAAGAGAATGTTACCTTTTAAGTGTCATCATTTCATCCTCTGCAAGTTCTGTTGGTGAAGGAACCTCCAACTAAATAACATGGAACAAATTAATCTCCTCACATGTTGCTTTACAGTATTTTCACTCTTCAGGCTGCCACACCTTCATGACTCCATCAGCGTTTCAGGAGCAGCCAGCTCTTTTATGCCTCAAGCACCTGCTGTCATCACCACCTTTATAGCCTGAATTTCCCTGCTCTCACTGACGGTACTGCCAATAAGATGTGTCATTTATGATTTTAAATTATTGTATAATTCTGTGAAAGAAAGGCACAGATTATTGTGCAGCTCTGATTTATATTTACAACCCTGTATTCATTGCTTATTTATAGAAATTACACAGCAGCAATGACTCAATAAGACCAAAAGTTTGGAATAACAGAGACATTTTGTAATGCTGGGATTACATGGCGAAAGCTGGCTTATTACTAGAAGAAACTGCTAAATAAAAGTTGCACTTTAGGGGAGCGTAATTAGTCATTAATGAATCACAGGATAACAGAATGAATTATAGGCTAGCCGGCCAACCAGTTGCCATTCATTTCTAAAAAAGAAACTACCATGACTAAAGACAGCTTACATTGTGTTATAATTAGGAGGCATTGCACAATGATGGGACAAGGACTTGCTAAAAACTCATTAAAGCTACAGCGCTCACACTTGGAATTAGAGGAAGTAATATTCTGGCTGAGAGTTTGCCCTGGGGTAAAAACGGATGGGAAGTTCTGTCTGCTGAATTTAGTTCAAATTCATTGATTATATAAAACAGAACAAAACAGAATACTTGAACCAAAAAAATAAATACATCAGCGATAGTGATGGAATAATTTGTAAACTATTTTGTATGTACAGTACAATTATTGATATTTATAAGGATTTTATTCATTGTTGAAATTAGCTATAAATGTCAGCTCTAATAGCACTGACTGTTACAAGTATTTGCATGCACAGCCTACAGAGGAAAACTATACCCGCTGGTAACGCCAGTACAACTGGACACAGAGGCCCTCTAAAATCAGTTTGTCTTAAGCTTAAAAAACTGATTTTATTTGGTTTATTTCTCCAACAGTTTGCAGCTGTAATTGAAGCCCTTTTGGTTTGGCCCAACACCAACTTGGATGCTGGTCGTATGAGATCAGAGGTTTAGCTCTCAGTTGTATAATGTTTTGCAATATTTTGAAAAAAATGATAACTGAGCTCATTCCAGAGCAAAAAACATTATTTTTAATGATATACAACTCTCTGGTTTGAGTAAGACATTATTTAGGAGGGAATGCTGCAGCCAAAACCTGCTAGATAAATACATTTATCAATGGATTACTTACTGAATGGGCCTGCCGGGCACAGGCCCAGGGGCCCAAAGTGTCAGAGGCCTCCTTGGCCCTGAATTACAAAATGTCACTAGAAGAGACATGTATCGAACGAGAAGAGACTCAAAAAGACCACAAGGAGATTCAAAACGACTATGAAGAGATGCAAAATAGCTGCAAAGAGACTCAAGAAATACAAAAGGGGGCAAGACAACACACAAAAGGACAACAAAGAGACACACAAAGAGATTCAGAACAACCACAAAGAGACACAAAAACACAGAGAGATACGTAGTGACTACAAAGAGACACAAAATGACTAAAAAGAGACAGTATGACTAAAGAGATGCAAAGCAACGATGAGGAGACTCAACATGACTACAAAGATACTCAAAATGACCATGACGAGACTCAAAATGACTTCAAGACACAAAATAAAAACAAAGAGACGCTCAGAAACTACAGAGATTCAAAACAACCAAAAAGAGACACAAAAACACAGATGTGTAGTGACTACAAAGAAACACAAAATGACCACAAAGAGACTCAATATGACTACAAAGAGACTCAATACGACTACAAAGACACACAAAATGACCACAAAGAGACATAAAATGACTACTAAGAGACTCAAAATGACTACAAAGAGACACAATATGACTGAAGGGATGCAAAGCAACAACAAAGAGACTCAAAATCACCACAAAGAGACAGAAAATGACCACAAAGAGACTCAAAATGACTACAAAGAGACAGAAAATGACTACAAAGAGACAGAAAATGACCACAAAGAGACTCAACATGACTACAAAGAGACAGAAAATGACTACAAAGAGACAGAAAATGACCACAAAGAGACTCAACATGACTACAAAGAGAACAATATGACTGAAGAGATGCAAAGCAACAATGAAGAGACTCAAAATGACTACAAGACACAAAATAAAAACAAAGAGAAGCCCAGCAACTACAGAGAGATACAAAACAACCACAAAGAGACACAAAAACACAGAGAGATGTGTAGTGACTACAAAGAGACACAAAGTGACTACAAAGAGATACACAGCAATTACAAAGAGACAAAAACAACAACAAAAAGAGGCCAAACAACTATAAAAATCTGTGTCTTGCTCTTGTGTCTGAGAGGTGGTGGGGCCCTCTGCATGGCTGTGCCCAGGGGCCCCACTGTCTCATAATCCGCCCATGCTGAAGACAACCATGCACCCTGCCAAAGTGTACTTGAGCAACATGCTCATTGTGTGGTTGCTTTTATGAGGTAGAGGCAAGAAAAAAAACATGTTAAGAAAAACAAAGGAGTTCTGTATCGTGTAAACTTGTCAAAGCTTAGCTTGACAGGCTAGAAATAAGAATATGGTGGAGTTGTAACCTCAAAAACAAACTATATTGATTATTTTTCTTCATTAAATTATATGTAAATAAAGTAAATAACATTGTTTTCTATATGTATTTTTATAATTTTCAACCTTGCTTCTGTATTTTAGTTGGACTGTATTTGATTGTTTTTATTTTGAAGCATACTGATACATCTTTTTCTTTAAAGTGCCATCAAACATATTTTATTCATTTTTGTGTTGAACTCAGTTTGTCCTCATGATTTAATTACCTCTTACATTTTCTCCAGTATCATGCATTTCTTTTGTATCTGTGGTTCTGCACTAATAACTGTGTGATTTTACTGCTGTCTTTATCTCACGGAAGCCACGCCGTGTGAAACTGAGGTCAAATGAATGTATCTGATTGAAATAAACCAAAACAAAGGGCGCATCAATGCACCCTGGTTGCACATTTCAATTGCAGGTGCAACATCACATGCGCTAGGTGGTGCACTGTGTAAGTGAGCAAGTTTATGTGGTTTGATCATTGGTAACAAAATCTGTTGCTCAGTAGCGCCACTTGCGCTGGCCTAGCGGCAATACCTATCAGTCTTGTGTTATTACAGCCCTCATGACCACGACAGTGTCAAAGCAGCCGCACTATAAGGCGGAAGTTACTGTCAGGACTGTCAAAATAAAACGCGCACCACTTCAGAATCAGAATCAGCCTGAAAGGTTTATTACCAAGTAGGTTTTCAGTTACAGGGAATTTGCTTTTGTGTTTGGTGCATATATTAAACAAATTAAGAGGAAACAAAAAATAAAGTCTAAGCACTGCAATAGTCAGGAAGCATAAATATAAGACAGAAAAATTAAAATATGAAAAGTTATTATCATTCAAAACACTCTAACACAGCAAATATGTATAATGTAGTTGTTTTTAAAATGAGAAAGTTGTACAGTTTTTTGCAAAATGGGCAAAAGTACTGATGTACAAAAGTTCACTGTGTAGCAATATTACATTATTAGTTATAATATTAAGCAAAATATACAATAGAAATATGAAAAGACATTGTAAAAAATACCATCATAAAGTATAATATAGCTGTTTTAGAATTAGAAAGCTGTACATTTTTTGCAGAATATGCATAATATTAAAGTGCAAAAGCTCACAGTACATTATTATATTATCAGTCATAATATTAAACAAATATTGCAATAAAAATATAAAAACTCTATAAAAAATATTATAATGAATATAATGTAGCTTTAAAATGAGAAAGCTGTGCAGTTTTTCCAGGATGTACCAAAAAATATTCATGTACAAAAGCTCATCTTACAGCATTATTATATTATTAGTCATAATATAAAAGAAATTACCATAAAAATGTAAAAATGTATCATAAAAACACTATAAATTACATGTGTATAATGAAGCTATTTTTGAATGTGAAAGCTGAGTTTTTTGCAGAATGTGCAGAAATGTTCACTGTATAACATCATTATAAGTCATACAATATCATGAGTCATAATATCAAACAAAAATTAGAATAAAAGTGTAATACCATAACATAAATATGTATAATGTAGTTGTTTTACAATGAGAATATTGTAGTTTCATGCAGGATGTGCAAAAGTTAGCTGTGTAATATTATGTCATATAATATTATCAGTGATAATATCAAACAAAAATTAGAATAAAAGTATAATATGTGTGTGATTGATGTGTAAAAGTTCAATGGTAACATTGTTACGAGATAATATTAAAATCATTGTACCCTTTTACTTTCCCGGAAGTGCTGCCTGCTCTGTGACGTGTGTCTGTCTGCCTTCGGCTGCCTTGACAAAGCTTTGACCACGAATGAGCCAATAGGCTGTGGAAGGCAGAGTTGTCCCTGTGGCCGCCATTAAAGAAAGGAATCCATGAATTCAAATGGAAACCAACAGGAACCGAGGCTGAAATAATGACCGAAATAATCGTTAAAATATAGGCCGACGCCACATTTCGCGAGGTTTTTACAGGATGTGTTTCGTTTTTAGACTAAATTGTGCGATGGAGGAGTGAGACAGGACGTCTTTATTTTTTTAAGCAGAGACCGTTTTAGGGCTAAGGGGGAGGGGGAGAGTTGCTTCTTTGCTCTCCTTTTCTTTTTGTTTTATGAACATTTTTCGCCTCCTCTCACCAGCTCTCACTGTGTGCTCCTGAGATGTCGACCTAGCGACCACACAGTCCTCTTTTATCCGCTTTTAGCTGCGGCTGCGGGGGGAAACTGCAATCGGAAGGTTGTTGAATTAACTATCCTCCAGCCAAATGTTACAAAAAATATTTCTCGCTGATTAAGCCTGCACATCTCTGAAAACACAACCTTTTCGCCAATTGTTCTTTATTTCCCGGGAAGTGAAACGATGGAGAGTTGGACCTCGCAGTGAAGAAGGATGAGTTCTTGTTATGTACCAAACGGGGCCAGCTTGGAGGATTGCCATTCCAATCTATTCTGTCTGGTAAGAGATTTAAAACTAAAGGAAAGCAGCCATTTTTAACTAGCTGAACGGGGGCTAAGCTAACGTTAGCCACACAGGCATCAGTTGATAGGAGCTTAGCTAGGCTTACGGCCCTGTCGAGCTGACATCATTTCAGGGGCAACAAGGTGTCCCAGTTCGCTAATGTTGTCTTGTTTTAACACTTTGCCACCTACTTGTCACAACCTGTCTTTTATAATTACCTTTCTGCCACATTTCAAATCCCCCCATCCGCAAACCCAAACACTCAAGGTTAACGCCACTCGCTTGTTTAAGCTTCATTTACTACACACAACATATCTGTCGCCTGTTAGCACGGAAATATACATGTTGTGCATTTTACTGCCAAAAACTTGTGTTTCCCAGCGAGTTGACTTGTTGTAGCACTTTCTCCCTTTCGCCTCCAACACCTTGTTTATTATTAACTTGCTATCTTGGTCCGCGTTGCATTTCCACTATGTTTTATCAACTAAACACCTCATGCACTTGAGTTTTGTTAACTTCTACACTGTGAAATAATGTGTTTTTGCACAACTCCTGCAGGGATTAATATGCTTAAATGCACGCCCCTTATGTTTGCCTAGAAAGCTTTTTTTGTGTTTGTGGTGACAGTATTTGTTTAATTATTTATGTAATATGTCATCATGTTGTTTGTCAGTGGCTTAATCTCTTTGGACTTCATTTTCTAGTATTCACACCAACTAGGGCACAGGCCCCAGGCTGATTATATAATCCCTGGCATGCATTCCTGGGCATTACAAACATTAGGTGACCACATATCTAAGCTGCACTTTCTACTACCATAAACTACACTACAAATGGGGGGGCTTGTTAATGCATGCTGTATCTCTTTAGTGGCATCATGTTGTCAGTGGTGGCCAGTTGACATTACCCTAAATAGTTGTGGTCGTGCTCCCACCCACTTGGACTTCATGGGTATTCTAAATTTTAAATCCCCTGTGAGGTAGATTGTGCAGCGAGCGTGCACCATGAAGCATATGTAAAGGTGTTGCTTGAGTGTACACTTCCTCCTCTGGCCTGTATAAGCAAGAACATGGTCTGAATGTGTTGTTGTTGTTGCAGTTAATTGGCTTGTCAGCAGGCTTAACTACTCCTTGACTTGTAGGTGAGTGTAATGCCACCTCCATGAGCTCCTCTGATTTGAACATGCTACTTCCACAGTAGCCAATTTCTAAAATACAAGGCGGTGCAGTGCCAGAGATTTAAAGCCACAAAGTGCACTCAAAGTTGATTTTATTTGTCGATGCATGCAAAAAATTAAAAGTTAAAAAGTGAGAGTAGAAATGCATCAATAGCAACGTTGAAAATGTGGTATAATTACAATATAGTGAAATACTACACTGCTTTTGCCACAAATTGACACCGCTTCCAAACTGTCCACCCCCCTAAAGGTAACATTTCATTGCAGAAAATCCCCACTCTCTCAATACTACTTAGCTGGGTCGATTGTGTGCAGCTGAACTCGTAATTACAATGTTTACAACAGCACTTGAAGGCAGCGCTGGCTACAGTGGACAGGCGAGGTAGAGGCTGGTAGTTGTGGTGCTCTGCCTGTCTGGCTGACATTTTCCTGCACACTGAGACTAAGCATAACACCACTGCTGTTATGACTCACTCGCTGAACAGACTCCACTTTGTGGTTTTATGGTGAAAGAATGCGAATACATTGTGGTACTTTTTTCCCTCGTCGTTTTTCAGTGGATAGTCTTCTCTGGAGTATGATACTACTTGTTGCTTACTTTTTTTTTGCATTTTAAAGCAGGCTTATTGGAATTAACTTGAATTCAGTGTAACTGTGTCTGTGCTATTATGCACATGTGTAGCTGGGTTTTCATTAAAGTTGTAGTTTGAGCTTCCGTGCATTTTAAAAAAGCACTTAACAAAAGCAATCTGTTTGGTGATAGCATCAACACGAAGTTAACAAGAGCTGTGTGTAAAATGAAACTGATATAATTTGCATTCTCCTCAACCAACACTGCAGAACACACACTTGTTAGTTTCATGTTTGCCCATGACAGACAGGAAAAGAGACTTTGTAGAAGAGGAGCATCTGCGACATGATTTGAGCAGCCTCACCTGTTGCTTGTCTCATATCTTGAAAGGCAGGAAGACAGCTGTTTGAACACAGTGTTCCCTACTGAGACCCAGAACCCTAAAGTGGCCAGAGGGAAGGTGAGCAGCTGGCAAAATCAGGGGTCGTAACCCCCCCCAAGTACGTGTCACCTCAGGAAAACTTCCTGCCTGTATCCAGTGGCTTTGGCCCGAGATTCCCTCCTCGGGCAGCAGTGTGGTTTTTGGCTTTGGCATATGAAAGATAAAACTTCTCCTGACCCGCAAGCAGTTGCTCGCAAACTTGAGCGTTTAGTAAGACACAGGCAGGTGGAAAAACTTGTAGATTCATAGCAGGCACACTTGTGCACACAGCCTGGAAAGCATGAATGTTGGAAGGAAATACAGAGATATCTGTGGCACGCTCTGTTTTTGCACACAGGCTGCTACTAATTTATTTTGAAAGGACAGACAGAACAACTGCAGAAGGCACATTTATCCTTGATAGAGCAGTCTGCCTCTTGGATATAGTTGATGAGGAGTGGAGTACTGACGTGTTCAGTCTTTGACAGAGGGGCTATTCAGTTCTGCCCCATCAGGCTCAGGAATATGTAAGGACACCAGTTATTATTTTGTCTGTAGTTCACTGTTTGGCTGAGTACACAGTAATGAATTGTGTGTAAAATCTGGGACAAACAGTGTGACTTAATGTGTCTACACTGGAATATTTTGTCTTTTATTAATGCTTTAAAAAAATGCAGTTTAACACCAGTTTAACTCCTAAGTAATAGCTTAGCTGCATTGATGCAACGAGGGAGATTGTTTATTGAAGTAGTCTCTTCAAAGATCTCTGAAATCATATTTGAAGATATGCTATGAAGGATTTCCCTAAAAACAACAACAATGCATACACTTGTACAGAAGTAATCCCTCGCAATCATCACCTATGACCTACTAGAAGAGTCTGGCGGAGTATTTTTCTGCAAAGCCTCTGCCTTCTGCCTGTATTTTCTGTGTTTAGGATGTTAATGGGTGTGTACTCCCACAGTGCTCAGGTGAGGTCAGGGCTTTATAAAAAGGTAGCGGCCAGGTGCCAAACTGTAAGGAGCAGGCATCCAAGAGAAACAGCGCAGAAAAAAACGCAAATACGGCGAGGTGAAATGCCAAACGAGTGAATCAGGGGTTGGAATTTACTTTCACTTTAGCTGGCGGGCGTGTTGACAAACAGTAACCTACTATCCTGCAAGGTTTGCCTTTAAAGGTTTTACAGTATTCAACAAAAGGATCAGCTGATGTTTACTGGGATGAAGTTGGAGAAGATGCATTGTGTTGCTGGAGTTAATTGCAGGGCAGATGTTTGCAATCTGTCTTTTGTTTTTCTGTTTCAAATGTTGCCATCGAGCAGTGCGACACAAACCATAACAAATCATCTTTGTGTCCAGCTGATAATGTGCAAACACAAAGACAAATGTTTAGTGTTTCAACAGGGATGTTTGGTGTTACTCTGTTGTTTGTAGAATCCTAGATTACATAGACACATTTTCAGTCTTCGTCATTAGTTACATCCAGTATGAATCAGCAGTGCAAATACTTGACTTATTTCCTATGTAGACAAACAGATTCAGCTTTAAGTGTCGCAGGAAGAGACCTGTTGGATTCAGACATTTTTGTGTAATTCTCCTAATTAAGCGCAGCAGGTTTAGACGTGTCATTAAAATGAACTCATCCAGCAACAGAGCCACTTTAGATGCTCGCTTTTCTCAAACGTGTAATCATACTGTATATTTGGTATGACTACCAACTGACCAGAACCACGCAAGAGTCAGTGAAGCCACTTAAAAACTTTATGGAGTTTCAGTTTGGGTCCAGTTGAAGGCCACCTTCTCGCCACATCCACACAGCTCAGCGTCTCCCTGGAAGTGTGAGGGCTGGAGGTAAATCTTGTTGGCCTTTTGCTCTCCGAGCAGTGCACAAGAGATCAGACCGCTCTGAATGGAGGTGAGCACTTTTCAGCTCCACACTGTAGCTGGTCAACATCATGTCAGGGTCTTTTCCTGGCTCAAAATGAGGTGGAGGTGCATTCGTGTCCATGTGTGCAGTGGCTTAACTCGCTCAAGCAAACTCTCTTTAACAAATATTGAAGGAGTTTTAATAGTTATCTGTGAAGAGATATATGATTTGGGTAAAGTTACTGAATATTTTTGTAGTATCTCTTTTTTGGTGTTGCACTTTGTAGGTGGTCCTTGTGCACTTGTCTCACAGCTGGCTGCACATAGAGAGTAAAGTTATTTGTCCATATTGATGAAAATCAGATTGTAGATAGGGTTGACCCGAATCCTTGGATTACAGGAATATCTGGTACGAATAATGACCCTTTTACAAGTGTCATGCGATTAAAAAGTGCCAGTTCCCGTACTTGTGATGAAGGAAAACCCTTTTTTGGGTTGTTATGTTCAGTCTCTTTTTCTTGTGAAATCTCTTAATTCTTCAGAAGCTCCATCCTGAGGCTGTTATGTAAACATTTTTCTAATGGAAGTTAGAAAAGTTTATATCTGTGAATATCTTTCCAACTATACTGAACTGCATAGAGCTGCGTTCACAAACACCGACTGCTGTTCGTAACAGCATTTGAACGGCAGGAAAAAGAACACAGATAAAGACCACATCGGCTTTCTTTCACATTTATAAGGCTGGTACTGACTTTGCTGCTGTCCAGCCAAAAACAGACTGGTCTTTTCTTCCTCTCTGGCAGTTTTGGCAACACCTTTACCGGCGCACTGTGCTTATTACGATACAGCGCTACCCAGTCAGTGTAATGTCGCAATTGCAGTCACAAATGACAGAATTCCACCAGTGCAACGTTTGTTAGAAAAGTGTTTTCCATGAAGTCACACATCAGAGTTTTGTTGAGAGGTGGAGGCGGGATGAAATTAGCCGGGGGCGGATGCGTTGCAGTTTTCTGTGTAGGAAAAACCCTGCATATATTGCATAAATTGCAACGGCAACAAATGTTTGCAGCACCTTCTTCTAATCTTCAGCAACTGTTGATCAAACTGAGTGTTTTACATCTGATAGTTATTGTCACTGACAGTTCTTAGTTGTTATAATAATGTAATTTCAACCCATTGTCAAGAAGAGAATACTGACGACATCAGCGATTTAAATGTATCTTTGAAATAACTGTATTGAATTGGATGCATCTGCAGGGTAATGATCATAAAGAGCTGAAGTGTCTGTGGCGGTTTATTGATGTAGCATCTGTTATGTTAGATATTGAGGGTGGAGATGTATATAGACTAAACACAATACACACACAATAAGTCATTAAGTGCTGCGCATAATTGCTTGTTGACAGTAACGCACACCATTTACTGTTTCTTGTGTACCACTGTTGCTGCATTGAAGGATTGTTTTGTGCCGTATTATATATTCTATAGGAAATACAATGTATTCAGTTGCCTGCTTGGCAGAGAAACTGCAGCATAGATGCAAACACCGTGATGGTGACAGAAAGAGTCGCAAAAAAGGTGACGAGTAGAACTGTAATATAAGATGAAGAGTCTAACCTTCTGCTCTTGTGGGCTGTTGTATTTCATTCACACATTCACAGCGCAGCAGCAGCATTAATCAGTATTTTAGCTGTGACTGCGACTACAGAAGCTGTAGCTCAGAAATGAACCAGGTCAGAGTTTCTGTGCCCGCACAAGATGTGGTCAGTTGGTTCAAGTTGCCCTGTGTGTACAGCTGTACCACATTAACTGTAGTCGATAACAAGAAGCATGCCAGTGCTTTCTCTGCATGCCATTTAAAAAGTCACCTGATATGAGGCTGACTGTTAATTAAACTATTTAACCTTCTCATGACCACATGTGCACAGAGTTGCTTGTTGGCTTGAATTTGAAGAATGCCTTATGACTCTGTGTTGCATTATAAATAGTCTGTGCATAGTTTAAAGCTGTCAGAAAGTCTGTAACAATCAAATATTTCTCCTGCAATTTTAATTTGACAGAGTGGAGGTGGGCGCCACATCCTCTATCGTGGTGTTTCATATCACAGTAACGCTATGTATCATAATACAGTGATTGTTCTGTAAATTCAGTAAAGACATAGTTAAAAATAACCAAGCTGTATTTCATCACATTTGTTTATGTTCTTCTTTATTTGGAACTTTATTAACAACAAATAAACAGCTGCCTCAGATGAAGCAACACTTGAGAAATAAGACTCAAAGCAATAAAACTAAAAAAATAATTTATGAAGAAAGTTTTATGGTTCCCGGGAACAGTAATTTCAGAAGATATGACAGCACTTAATCGTTAATCTGATACCTGCTGAGAATATTTTCTGCTGTTTACACATGTCGTTATGTAGGTTAATATTGCTTCTCCTCAGTTTACTACACTGCGCATCACTTGGGACTGTTGGGAGCTAGCTAGTGGCGCCCATCATTTGGCGATTGCTGCTAGTAACGCAATCCTGACCCAACAGCGTTAGAGACGAAACATTGTGCTGACCCTCCAGTATCCTCCCAGGTCGCCCGTGTGAGCACCAGCACAAGTTTGAGCCGCGAACCCCCTTTAGCATCACTGTCACCTCTGTTAGCACCATTAGCAGTGTCAGCATGGAAAGCCGCTCACTCACAGGAGCTACCTATGTGGAGACCAGAGGGTGACCACCATGTTTCTGCAGCAATGCTGTCTCGCCACCAGGACAGCACACCAGCGTTTTTGCAAATTAGCGGTGCCACTGATTAGCTCCCACCTGATCCGGCTAATGCGCAGTGCAGAGCGGCCAAAGCTAATGTTAGCTAACTAGTAGAAACCAGAGGGTCGGCTGCAGACCTTATGTTAACGCAGCTAGCAAGCTGTCCGTCAGCAAAGCAGACAGAAAATGAAATAAAAGGCAAGACATTCATATCACCAGACATTGCAATTTCACCACCTCTAAATGGAGAGTGCTTTGAAATTTGGTGCTAAAGCTCACTGAGTCAATGAAGGAAAGGCGTCTTGAATCTCATGGCATTTTGCTTTTGTCTTAAAAATTAATTGGTTAGATTGTGTTTAATGGTTGTCAGGCAATCAAAAACAAAATTAACCAAAACTGACTGTGATACAAGTTTCTGTTTTTTCAACTTCACTCTCTGCCCAAATCAGGGGGCCTTGCAAGGCAGCTGTACTCACAAGATCACGCGAGAATCCAGTCTTGATTTGCTTGATAGCTTGCCTCAAATAGCTCCTGCGGTAGTAACGGTATTTCCAAACCTATTCCAATGGATGCATTTTCCCTGTCGTACAGTATATCCCATCATATCGCCCAACCCTGTGACAGACTAATCAATTAATGGTCTAATTGTCTCAGAGCAGATTGTAACTGCATACTGTCTGTACTCAGGTTTGATGGTTCAAGATTAGATAGACAGCAGTTTGCATTGCGCTGCTTCTTTTTGTTCCTGTAAATATATCGTTTACATGGAAGAGGATACAGTAAGAAGTGTTTAGGCTGAGAGGCCTCTTAACCGTCTCTCTCTCTCTCTCTCTCTCTCTCTCTCTCTCTATATATATATATATATATATATATATATGTATATATATGTGAAAGGGTTTTTAATATGACTTGATCTTGATGCAAATACAAGACAATGCACTCTGCCTCGACAATAACAAAATGTCAAGAAATTATGTTGTAACTGTATCCACTCTAGTTCACTGCTGCATTAGATCTGGCCTCTAAGAGCACTGACAACGTGCATCTCCCTTATATTAAGTGGTCCTTGGTTACAGTTAGGTCGGTTAAGAGCTAACGTTAAAACATGAAGTGGATTTTTAAGGGCAAAGCAAGTACATTTGGATATTATAAAAAGCATGTATTAAAACATTGATGCAAATGAGTGATATAAATACAACTTGAGGTGGTGGATTTGGCTACAAAAGAGTGGCAGGAGTTCCCGAAATACTTATTTGAATAAGAGTCATGTTATTCAAAGCAAGGTTTCAGTCCCCTGTCACCAGTTTGATGCCTGGCTGTCTGTGTGCAGCACATAATCACGTCTAAAAGTGTGAAACCAATATCTATCCAATATCCACTTACGAACAAAACCTTTTACACGATGGAGCACACAATACCACCGGGGGACTGGCCACGGTCAGTAAGATGACGGGGGTGTTCGCTTGCTAATTGCCTATCTGTACCGCTTATGATCTGGTTTCACAGTTAACCGTTCTCCCCGCCCTCCCTTTGCATTGTGTGCACAGATGTTTCCTAGCGAGATGCAGGTGTACTGTACTGCTTCTCACACTCCAGCAGCAGGAAGGAGCAGCCTAACTGCTGCAGCTCTGTAGTTACACACAGACCCAGCTCTGCTGTCTGCACCTTGGAGCTTTGTCCTCAGCGTGTGTTGCGGCTTTTGAATTCCTTAGGTTGTGCATCAGAGATTATCATGTTTTGATCATGCTTCCTGACAACTGCTGCGTTAAGTTATGATGACACGTCAGGCTTTTGTGCGCGTTTTTCTTTAAAGTTAGTGGTGGAGAACAAATTAAACACATGCTTTCTGTTTACTGATGATGCGTACAGTGTGCACTTCATAATTGTGGAATAATAAACTGGCCTGTATGCTGCTGTGGTGTTAGGACTGTTGCTGTAAAAGAATTTACCCTGCAGTAATTGAGGGTGGTTCAACAGCGTGATATGCGATATTATCGTCACCTGTTGTTGCTTTTGCTATTTTGCTATTTATCCTGATTTCAGTGCTTTGTGAATAAGCTTTATTGGTGGGCCATTATTAGGTACAGAGTGCTGCAGGGAAGACCAACCTGAAAGTTAGCTGCCCTGATTTTGTTCAGCAAGATCATCTTCACAAATGAACACCACTTTTATGTTTTTTTAAGCATAAATGCTACCACCAGAACCAAAAGGCTAACGTTAGGCCATAAACAAACTACACCGCAGTTGCATGACTCTTACATTGCCACCGCAGTAAAGCTGTGTTCTGCGTGATGACGCTCTGTAGTCTCATTTAGAAACCTTAAGCAACTTCCTTTTTTTAGACACATAAAAGCTTCAAAAATAGATTATTGGTATATTCACTGACCTTTTTTATGTTGCAGAACTTTGTTTCTGGCATCATTCAAAAACTCATTCAAAATTTCTGAGATGAGGGAACTGGAAGTGCATAAATGCTTACTAATTTCCAGGTTTTAAGACTCATTCCTGCATCGCTCTATATTGTTTCTTCTTAAATGACAAAGATGACGTTGTTTTAAAATAAATAAAATACTTTTCATAGTTAAATGCAGAACACAGAGGGGCAATGAGGTGCAATAAGTGGTGAAGCGATAGTTCAGCTGAAAACTTTGGCTGTGTCAATACAGAATAGCTACGAAAGTAAAAATGTCGGCACAAGTCAGAGAACCTGCTCTGGATTAAGGGAAAGCTGAAGCACATAGGGAGAGAGGATGGACTCACTGTTCTGTGTTGGTTTAATTTTAATTTCCCCTCCATTGTTGTTATTGTTAAAAACCTAGGTTAATTAATGATTTGCCCATCTGTGTGTGCTTACTACTGCTCACTAACTTGTTGTGATCCAGCTCTGCTCCAGCTGACGCAACACAACGCTCTGTTTTGACAGTCCCCAACCTACCCTCAACCACCACCACCACCATCACAACTAACACCACAAATCTCCCAGCTTATTCCCAGCCACTCATTCACAGCGAAAGACCACTGCCTCGCCACAGCCACGAGTAATCACTTGTTCAGGCTCAGTACCTCTGCACTTGAGTTAAGATATCCCCTGAATTGTAATGGATTAATTGGTTGAATATACAGAGGGACAGCTTGCCAAGTCAGCCTGAACGGAATAGGACTAAACGGCATGAAAATGAACAGCCTATGTTCGCACAGATTACTTGAAATGTCTACAAGGATAGATAGAGGACCAAGATTGCCAGCGGAAATGGGGATGAGCGCCTAAGGCGTCGCGTGTGCGTTCTGTGGTAGTTAGTGTGTGTCTGTGTGCATGTGTTTAGGTAGACATGGGTAGTCTGTCGGCGCTTGGATGATAAGCAGCAGTGCTAGCTAGCACTGGAGCGTAATGTTCCTGCTTTAACACTTAATAACCCCGCCAGTGATTTACTGCCTATGAGGCTTTTTCCTGTGTGTTTTGTTCTCTCCATAAAAGCCAGACAGCGTTTATAGAAAGGCAAAGCACCCCCCCACCCCCCCAGCACTCACCAATAATGAGGATTAAGGTGGTGAGACCACATTTACCAGCATTCGTTTTTTCTTATTTGTGTTTCGAACATGTTGTTCATGGTGATATTGAAAGCACCTGAAGCACAAGTACACAGTTCTTCACAGAAACAAACACAGATACAAAGTATCTCAGATTTTAAGGGCAATTTC
Organism: Epinephelus moara; assembly: GCF_006386435.1. Lineage (NCBI taxonomy): Eukaryota > Metazoa > Chordata > Actinopteri > Perciformes > Serranidae > Epinephelus > Epinephelus moara. The sequence goes on along the minus strand of NC_065508.1, from coordinate 21,804,142 downwards.
TCTCTTTTTATCAACACACAATGGTGCTCTTTTTTCTCATAATCTATTGTGTATCTCTCTATCTTTCAATCTTCCCATTTTCTCTGTTTTTTGTTCTTTTTTCCCAGTTTTGACAGCCCGGGTGTGTTGTTGTCAAAAGTAGTTGGTGGGTGAACTGCCCCATAAAAGAGGATTAATACCTCCTCTTTACACTGTGCTCAGCACATGTTTACTCTGAGGTGCTGAGTGGATCCTGAAGCAGCGACTCTGCACACTGACAGTCTCTTTCTCCCCCTCTCTCCCCCTCCCTTGTCTTGCAGGCTGACTTGACAGGGATCAAATGGAAGAGGTTTGTGTGGCAGGGTCCCACCTCTGCGCCCATCCTCTTCCCAGTGACGGAGGAGGACCCCATCCTATGCAGCTTCAGCCGCTGCCTGAAGGCCGACGTGCTAAGCGTATGGCGGCGCAGTCAGCGGCAGGGGCGGAGGGAGCTCTGGCTCTTCTGGTGGGGGGACGACCCCAACTTCGCTGATCTCATCCACCACGAGCTTGCAGGTGAGGACCCCTCGGCATACACATAAGGGCATGACATTTGGAAAAAGCAGTGCATGTTTTATTAAGCTGTGCAGGTACATCCTCTTTATGCAGCTTTCTTACTACTTGGAGGTCAGAGGTCGGGGTCAGTTGCTGAACAACACCCAGGGTGCTTGTAGGGATTCAGTGATTGAGTTCAAGGGAACAAGGAGAGTGCTCCTCGACACAGAGCTGGTTCTTATAGTTGAGGAGCAGTAACTTTACCCTGCTGCTGCATGATAGTTAGGGCTGTACCGAATAGTTTGAAGCTTCGAAACTTGAGACAGAAAGTTGACATTCGAATGCTGCTTTTTTGCAAGTCTTTATTCGTTCAGTTCAAACTTGGCATTTCCGACTCATTTGATCCAAACATTTCCAGTAACTCCAGAGCGTTTTAAAGTCAATAATTATTGAAAAAAGATAGATGTAATTATTTCCAAAATTCAAAACACATTTTAATCCAACAGAACATTTTGCTTCACTCCATATTAGTTGGCGTTTAGCCCTTCAAAAAGCAGGATTCTCACCGTGGTCACTAAACTGTGTGTTCTCCTGCGCCTGTATTAACAGGTCAGTCTTGCAGCAATCTAACAGCACCATAAATAATTACATATATTAATTAAAAAGTTGATCTCATAAAAAAGCCTGACTCATTTAATTTGATGAATCACTTTATTCAAGTTGAGAATTTTTGTCCAAGGTCTTTTCTTTTTGAATGGTGATTACATCATAAAATCAGGGTGTCTGCAATTCCTCAAAAAGCTCCAAAATGTCTTAAATTCACATAAATATTGGGCCTGAAAAGTCATTAAATGATCTTAAATTTGTCTTAATTTAGTAATAATTTGTGAGGTCTTAATTGCCACTCTGATTTCATTTATCCAGTTTTTAATTATTTTTTGTCAAAATGAGTCAAGCTGTTCGTTGTGACACTGCACATTTCTGATGTTACAAATCTTTAAACCTACCACACAACTTAATTAAGGGTAGTTTCACAACATTTCATGTGGTAATATTGCATTGATACGCGTTATTTATACTGCGAATACAAATTCAATTTTTGGCAGTTAGCTATAATAATAAAATCAATCGCTTTGTCCATCCATGAGATACATTTTGCTGCTGTAAAAATGACTGAGGTGAGATGAACAGACCGAAAACTTTGTCAGCATATGTTTTAGAAAGATAAAGTTTTTCTTTGGGGACATGATTTGCAGTTGAAAAAGGTTATATATCTTAATATATGTTAAATTCTTAGCATGTAGCAAAATGTTTAAAGCCGTAATGATATTGTATTGTGAATTAAATATTATGATAATATCATATGGTAGGGCCTCTGGTGAGTCCCACCCTTTAACCTCTCTATGCTCACTCTAATAACCATATCCCTACATGAGTCTGTGGATCCTTAAAAATTCTTACTAAACATTTAATTCATGAATGTAAGAATAAGATCTTAATTGGTATTAAAATCAATCTTTCAAAAGTCTTAAAAATGCAAAGACATGGGAAGCATGATTTTATGATTTCCTTTTAATTGGCATTGCATTGTAATCTTATAATTTATAGCATCTAACTTTTAATTTGACCAAAGAGGTCATGATTTATGTCACAATAAACATTTTGGCAAAATTGTGCCTATCCCTTATTAAAATAGTTCATGTTTGTTCTTTTTTTCCCCCTTTAATTTTGGTTGATTTTTGTGTCAAGTCGCATTAAAAAAGCCTTTAAAAGTTATAAATCCATCTTGCCTTAAGCTGTAGGAACTCTGAACATACCACATACCTTTATACTTACTTTTAAAGTTAATAAGAAAAAGATGATTTGTCCAAAATTCTGCCTTTTATTTTGTTAAAAATTAGCTTTAAAATGTCTTAATATTTTGTGTCCCACACCCTTCAAAAAATAGGACAGCAGACATTAAAAGTTTCATTCGAAAAAACCTCAATAGAAGCTTTAAATATAAGAAGATGACATTCAGTACGACCCTGATAGTTAGGCAGATAATCAGCCAAGTTAGTTTTCTTGCTGTTTTGGCAGATTAGATGATTAAAGACAGGGAGAGAGATGACTGCTATTCTATTTCTGAGTCTCTGCTCTGGCAAGAAAAATAAGTCATGAATATGAAATTCACCTCCACTACCAATGCGGCTTTTGTTAGATTCATTCAAGGTTATAAAGCTAAAGGAGTGATGGCTGTAAAAGATAACGGGAAGTGTAGAGGGCTTGCAGCTTTTGTAAAAGAAGCACTTGAACATCGATCACTCTGTCAAGATACGATATTGGCTGTACAATGAAAAATGATACAGATTTCAGTGCTTGATTGTCAGGTAGGCACAGGGGAGGTACCCTGTGAGTGAGAGCCTCAGGGAGGTGTTAAAATCTGTGTAATCTGATAGCTCCCTAATGCCCCACTCCTTACCCTCATCTGACTGATAAGCTAGCCAGCCTGGCTGGTAGTGCCAACACCTGTAGGGCAACTCCCTCCCCCTGGGGACACTGGGCATCATGCTGTCTCATTATTTCATGCGTGTTTGAGAGAGGGTTTAAGTGGCCGCTGCCCTGCAGCAGATGAAGCAGCACTGTGCATTTTATTTTGACGAGTTAGAGCAAGTAATCTGAAGTCATATAGTGCCATTTCACAGAGGATGAAGAAGAAGGTAACTGAGCTCCGATTATAACTTGAGTGAGAAACACAGCATGCAGGAGCAGCCATGCAGAAACGAGGCAAATGCATCCACCCCCCGCCTTCTTCCTTTCCCTCTTCAGTAACAGTAACATTAGCAATGGAAGATGGAAAAGGCCATCTTTATTCATGCTCTCTGCCATGTAGATTGAACTTTGGAGTCTGAGCCAAGCACAGCCCGTCTGTGACCCTCCTTCATTATGGGACATTGTGCCTGAAGTGGACTCAAAATGGGAGCTGAAGGCAACGATGGGCAGCTCATTCAGGCCTAACGGGTCCTGGTAATTACCTGAAGCGTCTGGCTCAGGCCCTCTAATAGAGTGTGCTACATTTCAAGTGGGAGGGGGTGGTATGGAGAATCTATATTTGGAAATTGTTAGAGTCAGTGCTGTGTTCTTAACGCTGGCTTTGGGAGATTAAACGTTAAATTTGTTTGTGTTTCAGGAGATAGAAATTATATAATTGAATATTGACCAGAAAACCTGCGCTGCATTTTCCTTCCAGGTATTTTAAAACAAAATGATGAATCATTTTTTGGCAGCTCTTGTTTCAGATTCTTTGAATTTTTATTAAAACACCACATCTATTCCTCTTGGAAATGACGTTGACGTAGACAGTCACGGAGACATGCACCCAGAGCACCTGATGAGATTTTTCACATTCCCCACTGCCCTTGTTCTTCAAGTGTTTTGCACCCTGACTCCACAGTGTCAGTGGCTCCCAGATGGGCGGTGTAATCCGTGTTTCCTGTTTTGGAAGCTGCTGCTCCCCTCCTCTCTAGTGGAAGACGTCTTCCTCCTGCTTCTTGAGCCTCTCCCCCTCCTGTAGCTGCTGTGGGGCTCTGCCAGTGAAATGAAGCAGAGCAGTCTCTCTAGATGGATCTAAAGTCAGCCAGAGGGCTTCTTTCTCTCGCTCAACCTCAGCTCTGCAGCTGCTGATCAGTCTGTTCAGGATGGTGTGTCCTGAGACCTGATAACACAGCTGAGACATGGATGGAGTAATGTCAGGACCTCTGTCTAGATGGCTTTACTTGAATACATGCACCTGTTTGCACCACTGGAGAGGTGATGCTTGTGTCTTCTTTTAAGTGTGCTCCGTGAGAGCTGCTTGTCAGATGGTCAAATAGCTTATTGAACCTATGTCTGGCAATTTTCTGTTACTGATTTCCCAAACCGTCAATCTGACATTCACACCCACTACACGCCATGATTGGCCAGCTGTGCAGAAGTAGAAAGGAGCCAGGGTTTGAACTACTCTCTCTAGCTCTCTTTTTATTTTAAAATTCTTTACACGGTCATTTCTGGCTCTTTTAATTGAACAACTGAGTGCAACACTGTGAATGCCTTCCAAAGGAGATCATCTGAAAATATGCACTGTTGTCGTCGTATTCAAACAATATCACGCCTCCCCCTCTCTATTGCCCTTTTTACACAGAGATTCCACAATACTGCTGTAAAGAAGGTCCACCATTATGCTGGATTTCCTTTTTAAAACTGAACTACACAATGCTAGCATGCCGTCACTCCAGAAGCAAAAGATGTGTGTCATGTAACACGACAGCGTCAGTGTCTAGTGTCATTTTTAGGGTTGGGTACTGTTCATATTTGATACCAGTACCTGGAATTTGGAAAAGCTACCCAGGGGTACCATAGTTCAGCGCTTTATTCTCTTTGTGATAAATACTCCTTTTCCACCAAAATTAGCACATGTACGCGTGTTTTTAAACACAGGTAAACCCACCAAAAATAGGCTACAGACTTCTTTCCCATTGCCAGTAGACCAGAGCTAGGTACACGGCTCTGCAGCAGACGAGTATGCCTTTCTGTGTATGTGTTGGGTTTTTTGGTGTGTCACGTTCAACGTCACAATCAGGCCGGAAAACAAGTTAATAAAAAATGACTGTGGTTACTTCTTTTTATATATCTCTTACTTATTCAGTATCTCTTTCAAACTTGGTGCAGACTAATTTGGACCGATGTTTGAGCTCTGCTTCGGTGGTATTTTGTGGTGGCGCATCATTGCATCTCGCCGATAAAGGAGCTAAAATTAGAGCATTCACTTGCGTGTTGTATTCCCGCAGATGCTAATCAGAGCTGGAGGCGATAAATACCTGTGACAACTGCAGAGTCATTTGACCCGGGTGTGAATGCTGATTAAAACCTTTACCATTTCATTTAAAAGCCAGATGTTAGCGGGTGTTAGCAGGTTTTTTTTGTGTAGTAGAAAGGGGCAAAACATGTCATTTCAGTTCAGTTCATTCTTATTTATTGAGAATATTTTACACTCCACACAAACGGAAACTCTCCCAAACCTCCCTAACCCGTTCTTACAACCTCCAGCTTGTCAGTCTGTCACCAGGGCATAGCCTGAGAATGCTGTCATGTGTGTCTCCGAGGAAGTACAGTTAATTGCAGTAGTGCTGTCACGATACTGTTTTCTAAAATGGATATACTACCTTGAAAAATATTGATGTTTGATACCATTTCAATATCCCTACGGAAAAATTGACATTGAGAGCTTACCATTTTTATGAAAAGACAAATATAACAAGGCCATGGCATGACAACAATGACTTTTCTTTTCTTGGTTAGTAGCAGTTAACAGCAAATTGACTGTAATAAACACAAAGAAAGAGCGAGAAAGCACAGCTGGTATCGCTGTATCAACCTGCAAAAATGAGCATTGAAACTGTTTCATATATTTAGCATCAATATGCTAGATAGATAGATAGATAGATTGTTAGTTTTGACATCATTAAAATGCAGTAATGTATTAACAAAGTGGTGTTTCATTGGGCATCAACCTTGTGTTCACGCGCACATTGTTGGAAAAAATAGACTTGAGGCTTGGCGCTTCATGTTGCGGTTACGCTTGTGAGGCGCAGCTGAGATGCAATCCTGCACCGAGCCAGTGCAGCTGCATAGATAAACATGAGAGCGTGTGATCTTGATGCTGGACATATTGTCCTAGCCAACTTGTCAAGTTTGGAAAAGTTTAAACACACTCGTGACAGCGTTCTGCTCACCATTACCCTGTCTCTGTGAGTTTGGTTTATGGCAATCAGCTCTTCACCCTGCCTTCAAGTGTGTGTGTTCTGAACAGCTGATAACACCTTTGCCTTCCGCACTGTTGCACAGCACCTTGCACAAACCGGTCCTTATTTAGCATAACTTGGCCCTTAGTGCAGTGGATTGCAGCCAATCCCTCTCCTATGGCACCAGATTCCTGCTCCAGATTAATTGTGAAATAAGGGGATGTCACTTGAATGCTGATAGAATAAAAATACTGAAGGTTTTCTTGGTCCTGAAGATTAGGATTGAACTTCACTGCTCTGGCAGAGTGTTTGCAAAAAGTAGGATGATGATTGACAGTCTGCTGCGGACTCTCCTGGCTGCCTGAGGAGGTGCGAATCGACAAATACCAGCTAGCGTTGCCAGGGCAGACCATGGCAGGACCAGCCTGACCCGTGCACTCAACTGGATTGTCACAACTGTTTTCGCCTTTGAACTGCCACACATTTTTTTCCCCCACTAGTTCGATGGATTTTTTTGCCTTTTGGTCCTAGCCTGTCTTGGGAATAAAAAGCTTTCTTTTCCTTTTGGGTTTTCAGCCTCTTTTTAGTCTTCGTGCAATGTTGGCGGTAAACATGAAAATCCGCTCTTTTCTTTTCATTTCGGCAAGCTGGAATGGCGCTTACTCATCCCCCCCCCACCCCCTTCCACCCTCATTAGATTAGCGGCCTGTGAAAGTCTTTTAATTTTGAGCAAGTGCCATTTCTGTATACCAGTGTGCCAGTAATCCCTTCTCTCCAGGGAGATGAGGGGAGAAGGAGTGAGCTAGAGAGAGGAGAGTAGTGAAGGGCGGAAAACTTGAGGGATCTTTTTAAGTCTGACACTTAATCACCATTGAACGAAGGGTAAGGGTAACCACCAAGCCCCTTCTCTACACTGTTGGACAACCCGCCTTGCTAGCACTAACACAACGAGAAAACCAATTCTAATCTTCCCCTGGCCATGCACAGAAATTATTCCCCAACAAGTGAGTGCTGAATTAAACGGCTGGCCCCCCCCCCTCCCACTGGTTGAGTATAGGCATGTATTCTTATGCAAATGCCACGTTCTCTTCATCGTCATCTCCCCTCAAAAGCTGCTGGAATCTCCTGACCAGGGGCATCCAAAGCGAAAGATAAATGGCTGCCTTTTCCTCCCCTCAGAGACCCACTGATCTTTTTTTGCATAGAAATTAGGAATGGATGTCGGTCTGTGAGGGTAATTGTTCCGTGGTACATTTCTTACTAGTCCGTCCCAGTCCCTTTTCCCACCCTACATAGTGCCCTTCCCCTGTATGAGTCCCACTGGGGCTTCCACTGCTGGCAGTCTAGCACCGCTAGCCCTTTCCATACACATGCGCTGGCTTGGCTGAACTTGATTTGACTCGGCTTGTCGGCCCAGTGTGGCAGGGATTTGCATCTCCATACAGCAGGGCTACCCGCTTGAAGGTGTGTCTTAAACTGATGACGCGCTTGTATTGAGTCAATGAAGTTTCAAGGGTAAAGACGTGAAAATATGCTGGCTCTATACACGCTAAAATTGCTGTTTATTTAGATGGAGTCTGGTGGGTTTGGTGATGGCGATATCAGGGCTGTTTCTGGTTAAACATAAAGGATCTTACTCTTTAACGACAAGGTCTATCTATGCAGGAATCCTTTCCATAATGTTATCAGACACTTAGAATAATAATCTGAACCTGTCAGTGGCAAAAACAATCGCTTTAAGTGGGCGTAAATTGAAAGTACGCAATTGCCCTGAGTGGTTACAGTACAGTCAGTTGAAGCTGATGAAGTGGAGGCTATTTAAACATGTCGCCGAATGTTGAAGCCACATTGTCCCTGAATGGCGATGAAGCCCATCTGATGTCACTGCAACCTGCTTGTAGGTGGTCTGGCACATTTTGACCCAACTCTGGAGATGGTCCATCTCGGGCACAACTTGGCATGTTTAAACTGGTAATGGAAATGCAAGTCAATGTGGCATGGGTTGACTTGGCGCCTAAGTGCTAATGGAAAAGTTCTACCTGTCCCGGTGTTTCCCAGTTCAGTGTCCATGTTCCGTCCATGCATATTCCTTTCCTTGAGCAGTAAGGCTTGTTAAGGGAAAGGCTACCCAGCACAGGTTATCAGCGAGCCATCTCCACCGTGGTCCCATGAGCTCACCCATCTATTCATTACTGGGTGTTAGGTCAGATCTCTAGAGAACCAGAGAGAGAAATGGTGGGTGAGGGAAGAAGACTGCATTTATATTGTCCATCCCCTCCACCGGTTGATGATCACATTGTTTGGGATCCATCCAGTGATGGAGGGAAGAAAAGCTTAATTTAGCAACTCTCTGTGAGCTTGTTTTCCCACAATGATCTTTTGACAATTGTTTTTGTTGTTGCTGGTATGCAGTAATTCTTGGAATTTTTCTAGCTTTGCCAAGTTCATAGGACATTTTTTTTGTTTGTTTTTTTGTTCTTGTTTAACTACTGCTCCTCTGTGCCTATTTGAGTCAATGGTGAAATAAAAACAACCCTGCTCTGCACCTCAGGGTAGAATATCCAGTTCCAAAGGGTATATTTCAGTAGTCTGTGAGGGCCGTGTTGGCTGAAGGTTCCACTGTTTTACAAGTCTGACTATTTTTTTTCCTGTCTGCTGTGAAGAACTCACAACTTCAGAATTATTGAGCTGCCCTCATATCTGTGAGAGATACTCTGTTTGAAGCACTACCTGCAGAATACAGATGTTGGCAACAATCTTCCAAGGCATTCAAATACCAAAACATCTGTTGAAATGATGTCTGCTCTTTATGTCAGTGCCTTGGACTTTTGTTGTTTAAACAATGACTGTGTAATGAGCCACCCAGATGAAAGATTTGATCTGCTGTTGATTTAGTGTTAAACAGACTTAAATCCTAAAACAGAAAAAGATGTAGTTGCTGGTTTGATCTTTTAACTAGTGGGAAAAAACAGCATGGGCATGGTATTGGCATGTTGGCACCATAGATTGTAAAAAACAGATGGACGACATGACAACTCCCCAAACGTGAAGCAAGAACATCTTTAAGTTTGGCGGGTTTGGCCTCATGATTGACAGCTGTGTGAACCATTCGGTGTGCTTGCAGACAATGGCGCTGCTCCTGATTGGTCAGACAGCGGGAACTTGATACCGCAGACAATGCTACTGCACAATGCACAGACTCAGGCTCCATATGATGTCACCTTCATTTTGTACAGTGGGAGGAAGTGGAGACACATCGTCCATCTTTATATACAGTCATTGGTTGGTACGCTGAGGGTGGAGTTGGGAAAGTAGTTTGTACCACGTGTCGTACGACCCCATCGGAAATCAAAAGTGTTCATAGATCTCCCAATTGGCCCCAATCCAAGGAGGAGTGAAAAGCCTGCCATTGTAGAGAAAGGGGAGACATGATCATTGTTTAATATGGGGGTCATAGCGCACATTTTCAGACAGTCTCTCCTTGAAGATATCAGTGTTGCGCTCAGTTTCAGTGTTTAAAAAAAATATTGATTAATATATATCAATTCTACCAGCCGCACTTTCTAGCTAGATCTCATTGTTAATGTTTACTACAGTCATTCTGCTGCGTACCCAGAAAAGAAAAATGTTATAGCCTCGTTATATTTATCTTTTAATCAAAATTTTAGCTTGTATTCCCTCAGTGCCAGCTTTTCCCCATGGTATTGAATATCCATATTTTTTAAATTACTGTTTTAAAGTTAGAAATACAGTATTGTGGCAACACTACCTGGTTGTTCACATGAAAAGTCACGGAAATACTTGAGTAATGAACTAAAATAGAGGGGGGTTTAAAAATATATGACCATCCAACATGCCATTGGTGGGGTATGGAGTATACTGGCAGCTTTACACCTTTTAGGCACACGCTTTTATTGACCAGCAGTGAGCCTGTACTGAAAAGAAACTGATCTGTTTCCTGCTCTCCATATAATTGTGGGACTATTCCTGCCTTGTTGTATCGAATACAAGAAACAGTTTCTGAATCTAAAATAAAATTCTGAAACTGCTGCCAGGTGTATGTGTGTGTGTTTGACACCAGGCATCAAAATGTGTTTAGAAATGCAAACATATCCTTCAGACGTGCAATCGTTGACAAGTACCTTTTTTAAATCACTATTACCTATTCTTAGTAAATTGTATTCTTAGTTAAACAGCTGTGATTTTCAAACACCAATTGTATTTAATTAAATGAGTAATGTATATTTGATTGGTGCAGCCACTCTTTCTTTCATTTCCATAAACCAATTGGCACTAGTGTCTGCTTTTTCTCACTTGTCTGCGTTGAGAATCTTGCCTGTGGATTTAAAGCGTTAATCTTTACGACTTGACACTATAAAAATGTAGGATCACATTTGTCTATTACAGAGCCATATTCTTACAGGAAAATGTCAAGCCATCAGTTATGTGATTGTCTGACTCTGCACTTGCAATCCTATTTTAGAGATTGTAATAGCGCATTTGCTCTCTTGGATAGCGACAGGAGTGATGACACACAAAAATGAATGTGATACAGATTCAGTCCCACACTGATGTAAGGCACATTGTATACACTGCAGCCCAGTGGATGCCTCGGGCAAGGATTCAGAAAGGAGAAATGCCACTCACTCTTTAGAATTTCCACATGTTATCGACTAGGACAGCCAAGTCAAACTGGATTTTGAAATCTTCACAGTCCAGCTGTAAACATGGACAAAGAGCATCCGAAAGCTTTAAAGTGGACTGTGTAGTCCTGGATATAACTAAAACTAATTAAGAACTGACTTATGCCTCATTTCTATTGCAAGATTTGGCTTAGGTCCTTTTTCTGTTTCATTTTCCACTGCGGGTAGTAGGCAGGATTCTCAGCTAATCACCAAAGTGCCACAGTGTAAAACCAACCAGACATCATCTTCAACGTGACACTTGCTGAATCATTTCATTGGCAACCAAACAGAGTTGTGCGGGCGGACATTGTATTATATGGGATGGGTGGCATCCAGATCGTCTGCATGCCTCGGTGTGGTGCTGGTGTCAATCACATAACTTATCCTCAGTTTTATTGTCCTTACTTTTATCCAGACCTCCGCAGCAAAACAGTCCGCTGCAGTTTTTCCTGTGAAAAAGACCTTGTAACTTTTGTGGAAGCATGCGGTACTACTCAGTCAACTAATTAACTCTGCTACTGAAAAGCTCTTTGACTCAGGAAGTAGTGATGTTACCACCACGCTACTGAGAATGCTGTTTAATTCGTTATGTTGCTACTTGTTTTGAGCTGCTGCCCAACACTGATTACCAGTCATTTGCCTGACAAAAAGGAAACAAATTTGTCGCTCATTTCTCTCATTTCAAAGACTTTTCTTATTTTCTCTTTGATATATCACTATTGTCCTTAAATAAAGCTAAAGTAATTTAATGAGAGCACGCAGTATTTCTTATCTGATTACTCAATTAATCGCCGGAATAAACGATAGAATACCCGATTACTAAAAGAATTGATAGCTGCAGCCCTACCCTATTGATGGTACCATGGCTATTAAAAAATGGCGGGTTTGTGCAGGATGTCATGTGTCACGCAAGTGGCGATTCTCTTTGACCATGCAGTGGTCTGCAATTTTCTAACTCCACCTCCATAGTATCGCCTTGGCTCACTTGGAACCTCGACGAAGGTGGAATCAAAAAAAAAGTACCAGGCACTATTCACAACTTCCGCCAATGGAAAACCAAAGAAGAGCGAGTCTAGTCAACTTGAGTAGAGCTGTACTGTACCATTAAGTGGGAATGTAGACTCAGAATGAATAACTGGGACAGGAATCAGTGACTTCTAGAATAAAATTTATACATCCTGTTGATACTGTAAAATCTGTATTTTCTCATAACAGACACTTTCAGCAGAGTACCCTTAGAAACTATATGTAACCCATATGGACAAACACCTAAGCCCTAGATGTGTCTTGTGTTCCCAACGTATACAGTAGGGGTGGGGGGAAATTCGATAGAGCAAAGTATCGCAATATTTTTTGTGGCAATATTGTATCATCACACAGTGCCAGGTATTGATTTTTCAATTATATAGATTATAAAGATTTCAAAATTTAACTTGAGGTAGCCTACATGAAAAATATAATCCATTGCTTTTTCAGTCCACTACATACATGTTGCTGCAAAGAGGATGACGAGAGATGAACAGACTAAAAACTTGTAGTGTCGGTGTGAAGAGTAGGCGGACCTATTTTTAGATAGCAATAGCGTTACTGTTCCATCTAGCTCTCGCTGTATTTCCTCTTCACCGACGATGCATAGGAACATCTGTGCCTTGATGGTTGTCCACAAAATGGGGTTACACGCTGACATTTTCAGAATAAAAAAGAAAAAGGATGGAGTGTTAGAAGTCTCTGTTGCCGTTCGATTTGATATTTTGAAATAGTCCATGGTGCATTAGATGCCGGTTGAGTAAGAGTGACAATATTCTCTTGACCTATCAGTGAACTGCAGCGTTTATAGCTCCAACTCTTAGTATCGGATCAGTGTGTTACGCACCTAGAGAGGGGAAATGCTGCAGCTTTTGACAATGGAAACACACAATTAATCGTTTTTTAGATTATGTAACGAACTGAACTAAACTGCTTAGTGGAAACAGGGTTTTTAAGTCATCTAAGCAAATGACATATTTTTATTTTTTATACTATTTGATAACTACCACACAACACTGAAATACTCAGCTTTGTTGTGTTTGTTAGAGTGGCTTTGGTCACAGAGAGGCCATGGATGTGTATCAGATATAATTAGCCCGTGACACACGTGGTTAACCTTGGCTCAGGATTTGTGGTCCCCCCCCCCCCTACAAAGATGGTTCTAAACTTTAGTGTGCAACACAGAATGATGAATAGATAAACCCAGACCAGCTCTTAGGAGAAAAAAGTAGAGGAGGCCGATGGCTTTTGTGCTTGGGGATCAATTTTCCAGGGCTAATCTCCTGCCTGTGAACCACCCTCCGCTTTCCTCTCTTCCTCCAGCTCCATCTCCCTCTCCAGCTCTCTCTGATAGATCTCCATTGACTGGCACAGCGCAGGGACTCGGCCATGCGTGCAGCTCTGGCCCATGGGTGCAGTCTCCCTCTCCTCTCTCTCTATTTATCTCTGTTTTCCCCCTCTGCTCAAGAAATATTCATTAATTAGTAATGGAGCCTTTACAGAGCACCACTGGTTCCCTCTCTCTTTCCTTGCAGATAAGGAGGAAGTGGAGGAGAGGAGAAAACCTTCTGGCCAGGCTTGGTAGAATCCCCCAGAGCACAGTCGATCACAAGGCATTAATCTTGCTGTTTAATGACCGACTGCTGCTCTAATTGCTTATACACAGATGAGCAACTGGGAGAGGGGCTAAGAAAATTCCTTTGCTTTGACTAAATCTGTTAACTTTTTTGTTGGTTTATACGGACCCCAGAAACACCCATGTGCCATTTTGTGGTATTACCGTAAGTTAAGTATCTGGGTGTTATAGGAGAGGTGTTGTGCGCTTATGTGTCAAAAGGTGCTCCCTTACTCCAGAGGAAGATGTGAGGAGTCTTAATAAAGCTGCTGTGCACCCGCTTAAGAGCTCTTATAAAGGTCAGCTCATCCGGGCCGGCTACACAGGAGGCAGAGACATGAAAGTGTCCGAGCCATCAGCTGAGCTCATAAATCTTTGTCTAAATGAGGCCACTCATCTTTCGCCCTGTGCACTGACCACCCCACACCACATCCCGCCCTCCCACCATGTGCACTCACAGATGTGTTATCAAGTTAAAATTTTGGGTCACAGATTAAAAAAACAACTAAATATTAATAGGTATCTAAAGAGTTCATGATAATCATAATCAACTATTTAATGAATCAATTGTCACTGATTTTTGGATATATCAAGAAAAGAATCAACCGAATCAAGAAAATAACTGGCAGAATAATCGATAATGAAAATAATTGTCAGTTGTTTCCGCAGCTTTCACTTCCAAATAAGATTGTATGATAATATAGTTTTGTTAATTAAATAATTCTGCGATACAGCTTGCAATCTCTGTATTGAAATCTAAGTGTCGCACATGGATCTAAGTGGACGGGATGATAAACGATTTTATCGCCGATCAAGTTAAAAACACTTAAAATAAGTTGATCATGGTGAATTTCCATCATAGTGGTAATCATGTCCAGCAGCACTCAAAGAGACTGCTGGTCAACCAACAATAAAGACTGCAAAATAAGGCTGCATACGCACCAACCTCAAAAAACAGGAAAGATCTTAATCCAAAATTGTAGGCCCACAGCTCGAGCCTTTGACCAGATCACAGCTGTGCTGATGTTCAGTACAACGATCTCAAGTGTGATATTACTTTTATGCAACAGTTCTACAAGTGCTATTTATTAATAGTAAAAAGCGACAACAGGTTATGATTTATATATTTATTTCATGATTTATTTGGCTCCACCGACGCTGATAGTTCTGCAGCTGGACTGGGACTGGACTTTTGTCAAGCAACACACCAACATTCCTGCATGCTAGCTGCTACGCTTGTAAGCTAGGTCTACACTTTACTAGGGATTTACCTGACGACTAACTTCCCTGTCGACGAAAGGAAAATTTTAATTAAGACTAGTCGACAAGTCTAACAAAAGGAAAACACTCAGAAAACAGTCAAAATTTAGCATAATTTATTGTTAAGTATTTGAAACATTGTCCCAAAAATATTGTGTGCATTAAGAGCACTTTGAAGTCTTAAATCACAATCTTAAACAACCATGTCGGATTTTATATGCCGCTGAAGTATATCTCTCCAATTTCCCACCGTGCTGTTTTAAAACTCCATTTTACTCGAGCATTACCGCGGGAAGGGGGACCGCTGTCTGACGGCTCTGTAGCACCCACTAGTGGCGGGTGGCTGCATGACAGTTAAGTGACTTTATACATGAATAAAACACTACATTGGTTTAACCGACTAATATTTCTGGTGCCAACTAGCGAGTGGACAGATGTTTAATCGTAAGACGTCTAATCGCGTGCATCCCTACACGTTACAACAGATCAGCTACTTGGTATCACGTAGGCTACATCTGTGTGTTTCGATTTGTTTTGCAACCAGTGAAATTAGAGTCTGTTGACTGATTGTTGGTAGTGAAAGGTCGTTTTTCATTCAGGGGAGTGTCATGAGATGCTGCCGTTTTGAATGTTATTGGGGTTTTTTTGTTGGTATGTCGAGTAATGTTGAAAGCTGAAGCTTTTGTTCTTGATTTTGTCCCCAGAAAGTCTTAACTGGTTTCACTCAAGGACCTGAGAAGACCAGTGCAACAAAGGAAACAATTTGATTACATTCATCAAGTGTTTTTTTTTTAACCTTTTCTGGGGTTGCTACCTTGTTGTTGTGGCAAGTCGGGTCCAGAGAAACTCGTCCTGTCTGTCCTACAGCAGAGTCACACCTGATCTGGATGTTAGGTTTGTTTACAAAATTAGCTTTTTAGGAAATTGCATTGCAAATCACAGTGAGCAAGTGTCATGTCATTGGCGTCAGAATGAACCCTAGACTTTGACTGCAATGTCTTTTTGTCTGTTCGAAGAGGGGAGTGTTGCAGCAGGCGTTGCATGATGAACGCGAGGTCGTTAGGAACACTTGATGTAAACCAGACGCCTGTTTAAGGGCTGCACGGAGCTCGAGGGAGAGGCTAAGGAGGAACAAGTGACAGAGAGGAGGAGGAGGAGGCGGTGGCACGGGGCAGATGTGGTCTTGGCAGAGGAAAGCAGATGGGATCACCATGGCGGTTGATGTAAAAGTACGTGTGGGGAGATTTCTGCCAGTTTTACAGAGGAGCCATCATCCACAGAGTCCCGAAGCAGGACTGAAGGTTTAACTGCAAAATGCAAGCTGGGTTGATGTCTCTCTTGCTATAAATTTGAGTCCTGCTGCTCTCCTCGTTTTCCCGTCTTTTAAACATTACCAGCCGCACTGATCTCTCTCTTCCGCCAGCAGTTTGGCCTAAATCCTGTTTTGTTTCCTTTTTTTCTTGTCCTTTCTCTTAATCTGCTGTCAGAGCCTCAGTGCTCTTGCTTTCTGTTCTTGTTGACTTTTTGCCCTCTTGCCTGCCATTTCTCTCAGGATGGCCAGACCAGCTGCCAGATCCCTCAAGGCAGACTTGGTGAAAAGCGTTCTTGATCCCATGCATGTTTTTCTAGAAAGTGAAATAGCTTTATACTGTTGTTGATTCATTTTTATTCTGCGGTTGCTGTAAATTTTTAATGGGAAATTGCTGTTTTCCTTCCTTTTTCCGGCCTTTGCCCTGCTTTTCTGTGTTCCCGATCTTATCCCTCAAGATGTGTGTGCACCTGATGAATTAGTTTGTTGCTCTCAAAACCATCGGGCACGTAGCCCTCTTTACTTGGCAGCTAGCCTGAGGTTGTTTTTCCCCTGGTTGGATGTAATGTTTTAGAGGCTAGCTGAACTCCCCATGTCTCATAGAGCTGTGGTATTTGAAAGTGGATTTGAGGGGGTGTTGGGTATACCTTTTTTCTTTTTGAAATTAAAATTGACACTCCTCCTTTTACAAATTTCCTGCAGATGTTTATGATCATGTCCATGCAACATAGCGGGCTATTTGCTCAAACTCAGCAAAAGAACAGAAGCTCTCTCCTTAAACGAGCTTTTCAGACCTGCCAGGCTGGCAAACGGCCCGTGGTGCCTCTCTTGTTTAAGGAAGGAAATCAATGTAATTTCCTATGTTGATAGCCTTGGAATCATCTAAATTTAAAATATCTTTATCTACCTCCGCATTACAACAGCAAGCCATGGATTCACTTAATAATTCAATACATTTTGATTAACTTGCTCCTGGGCTGGCGTGGGCTTCCCTGGAGCACGCCAAGCTGACACGAAAGGTGGGTCACACCCGGTATTTATTTTGCCTGTGCTCAGGCGGAGACGGCACACTTGTGGAGATGTTTGCTGGAGACTTGACTGAAAGGAGCTTAAGTGCTGTAAGATGGGAGCAGTGGCTGTTAATGAGATTAGAGCGGCATTCAGGCCAGCGCAGAATGTGATTCAGAAAACAACTCTGATATGGGTGTAACGGTACATTTATTGGTACAGGAGAACACTGAGATCGGCGTGTGACTGGTTGTGGTTCGGCGCGCCGTATGAACCAAATAATTACGGTCCTGTGAGCCAAACACAGTCTAATTACAGTCTGACTCTTTGCAGGTGTGGAACAGCAACTCAAAAGTGCAAGTTGTACCTGAGTGTTGGCAGTGTGTTGCTTTCTGTCTGTTAGCTAAACTGTGCTGGTCTGGCTTCTCTTTCCAAAACTGTTTGAAAGCATCATGGTTTCCCAGTAAATTATGGCATCACTGGTGAGGGTGTACCAAGCAGGGTTTTTGGGGCTGATCACTGATCACCAATCAGAAGATCTATCTGAAGCCTTGTATTTATTGTGTTGCATTATTTATTTATTTACGTATTCTTGACAACATTGTTTATTAAGTATCAAAGTCAAGAGATGAGAAAGTGTCATGAACTGACTTTATTCATTAGCAAGCAACATCTACAACATATTCCTCTGTCAGAGACACATCTTAAACCATAGCAGTGTTCTGCAGTGTTACAAGTTAGTCTTTGTCCTGTGTCAAATGTCCTTGTTAGTTTTTGCCATATTTAGTCAGCCTCCTCCTGATTTTCTCTTAGTGAAGTTTAAGTTGACTAAAAGTCTGGACATTTTAGTCTCATCGTAGGCTGAAAATGCCAGGTGCTCCTCAGGAAAGGCCCAGCTAAGGAGCGTTTTAGAGTGCTTTGGAGGCGCAGCTTTTTTTCAACTGAGATGTGTTGGTTGCATCTGGTGGCTATGATTTGAAAAATCTGTGCAAGTAAACATGGTGGCACAAGGTAGATGCATGCATGGAGAGGACGAGCCTGCCAGTCTGTGTGTGTTCATCAGAGGAAACATCATATATACATACTGTATTTAAACATATTTCTCCTCCATTGTTGTTGTTCAGCTTTTGTAAGATGTGACGGATACCTTTCCAGTATTTGACCCTCCTCCACTATGACTGAACAGCTAGAGTGACATTGACAAGCACAGCAGTTTTACCCAAAGTTAAAAAAATTTCAACTCATGGCGCTCAGAAAAAAAAGACCAACTAGTAGTACTCAGCGCAGAATTTACGCCCAGTGCCTCGTCGCAGCGTAAATTAGCGGCTCAGTCATTGCAAAGCATTAAAAAAATTGCTTTGGTGGACATGGCCCCCTAGTCTTAGTCAAAGAACCCCTATTTTATTACAGTTTTAGTTAATGAAAACTGTTTAGTCTCAAGTCTTTTGTAGTCCTCGGATTACGTTGAACATATCGGTCAATCTAATTAAGGCAAAACCAAATGACAGCATGACAAAGTTTGTCATTTTCGTCAGACTTATCTCACATATTAACAGCACAGGTTGAATTATTACTTGCCACACTACAGTTTCACATCGGCATTCCCCACGTATAACCAACACTTTCGACGCTGACCAACAGGTGGACATGCACATAGATCATAGTCTGCATGTTAGCAGCGTGGTTAGAAATTGTCTCACGTACTTTGCATCATCTAATCGGTCTTTGTAGAGAACAAAGATTAGACTGTTTAAAATGAATATTGTCTGATAATGATCAGTGGCTGATTATATAAGGGAGGCTGAAACAGACTGAGATACTGATCCTTTTTACCCATGGTGTTTAAGCAGTGAGTTGTCAATGGCCGTGGGAGACACACTGTTACACATAGCAGATATTTTTGAGAATTGTATGCTCACAATGTGTAAGAGCCACATGTTTAATGTTTCGTGTGCACATTAATTTGCTGCACACAGCTATTGCTTTTAATTTAATTTAATTACACATTACTTTTTGGCCATTTGTAAATGTCTGAGTACATTAATTTTTACAACAAAATGAAAATGATTTAAATCTTGGTTTTCCCCACTGGACCGAAAAACAAAACCAGGGTTCTATTGAACTGTGACTTTGTGTACCGTTACACTCTTAAACCCTGGTATTAAAACTCAATGTGCAAAACAGCAGAAAGCACCTGAAACCTTCACAGCCTAAAAGCAGGCCGCAGCAGGTTTCTGCTTAACCTCTAAACTCTTGTTTGCATTTACATTGACCGTTTTACGATGTTTTTGTGATATGCTTCCCAGATGTCACTTTAGAAATGACTGACTGTTTTGCATTCCAGGAAATGTGAAATTTCACTATCAAGGTGTCCAGAGTTAACTGGCAGGTCCTTGAAAATGGCTCGTCACGCTTATCGAATTGCCTGAGGGGAAACCGTGTCACAATTCTCCTTCACTGATTGTTCCTACAAGTGGATGCACAAAGATCCTACTCTGAGTTACCTGTGTGTTTGATTAGAAACATAATCGCTCGTGGCTACATCTATAATACAGACAGTCTGTCAGACTTGAATTACAAGGTGTTTCATAATGTGATCCATAGGACTGAATTCATTAAGTGTTTTTAGTCAGTGTCATTGTGAAACTGTGTTCAGAGTTGGTGTCATCCATGCAAACAGTAGCTTCATATAAATACTCTGAAGTGGAGACATAGGTTTGTTAGAATGGCAGTTTTCTCAAATTTAAGTGCCTTCTTCAAAACAGAAATAATTTTGAGTTTGTGATGTTTGCTGTTTAATCCACCCCCTCCCCCCTCCCTACCATATAGGCCCATTTTTGTCTTTTTTTTTTTTTTTTTTAGCAAGAACAGGCGATCTTTCGGGGTGTCACTGTGTGTCCAGCATTTCTTGTCATTAATCTGCAATAAACATAGTATTTCATTTAGGCCCTTATTAAAAGACTGTAAAGGGACTTAGAACTTCATGATGGAAGCATATGATGGCTATTTAGATTTTTTGCAGCATTTATTGGGTTGAAGCCGTTTGTTACACAAATTTGGTGCTAAATTAAACACTTTTTACCACTCGAGATTTGATAAAAATGGTTGAAAATGAGAATATCACATTAAGACACCAAGAACTCGAGGAACTCTGAAGAAACATTTTTTTTTACATTTGGAGATTTCTGTAGTAATTGCATTTTTTGGCAATGGGATGGCGAGCACTTTTGTCCCATCTGAAACCACAAGCCACACATCCTCTGAATGCCCGAGGTCTCTGTTTTGTGGTTGTAAACTTTCATGAGGCTGATTGTCCTCGAGGTCACAATAGGCCATTTTTACAGTGGGGTCAAGTTTTGCAAAATGGTCTCACCTCATTGAAATGACTACTGTGGGGACTTGCATCATCACACACGAATAAGATTGAGCTCACTGAATTCACAAGAGACTCGGCTTTAAATTCATGCCCAATTTTTGAAATTCCAATATTGTTTAGGGACCCCAGTGTGCAGAAATATTCAAATACAATAGGCCAAAATAATGTTTTTTCCCCCCTCAAACTTCATGGGGCTAGCATAAAGTGGGCATGTCTGTAAACGGGAGACTTGTGGGCACCCATAGAACCCATTTTCATTCTTATGTCTTGAAGCGAGAGGTCATGAAACCCCTTTGGAAATGTTCATGCCAGTTTTTCGCTCGCCAAAAATTTAGCTAAACTTTGGAGCGTTGTTTAACCTTCCCGATTAGATGGCATGACGTGATTGGTATCATTGAATTATGTCTTCTAGATTGACATGATAACAGTCAGCTACAGCCTCTGAAAGATGGTAATGTTGGCCGAGAACGCTGGCATCCCCGCGGAGTGAAAAGGTTACGCACCTTTACCTGTAAGGCCGTTTATATGTGAGCTTTTTTTTGTTTTACACAAGCAAGGCAAAGCTTGGTGACTAGAAAATCTAACTTCAAAGCTGGTTGTTGGTGATACAGTGTATGTGACAATATGTTTGCTATGACAGTTGGTGCTCCCATACTTACTCTTGTAAACATTGATGAATATCCCTATAAGTGTTTGTGCCATCTGATGTGAAGGCTGCTTCATGCTCTGCTTCGACCACAGCCAGCAGCAACACGCACCACTCTCACTGTAATTGTAAATTGAGTTTTTGTTGCTGTCAAGATTGACATTGTTTGCCCTGCAAAGTTCTTAAAGGTTCGTAAAAATGGCACCGAAACTCTTAAAGCTTTCCACTCAGCTCACATTTTTCTTTCTCTCTCTCTCTCTTTTTTTTCCTCCTCAGCCGAGGATGATGGGTTGTGGGAGAACGGTCTTTCCTACGAGTGTCGCACGCTGCTGTTCAAAGCCATCCACAACTTGCTGGAGCGCTGCCTCATGAACCGCAGCTTCGTTCGCATCGGCAAGTGGTTTGTCAAGCCCTACGAGAAGGATGAGAAGCCCATCAACAAAAGGTACGTTGGCACCACTTGTTCTGCTGAGTTCTTACCCACGTTGTGTCTCCTTCGGGGCGCTGCTCTGCACGTGTACCTGCGCTGTGGAAATGGGTATTTTTTTCTGTAACCACTGCCCTTCTAGGCACGTTATGTCTCTTGTTGTTAGGTGGTGATGTGGTGTGGTGCAGTTCAGGCTGAGCAACAGACACAGGGTTCTCAATTTTTATGTGTAGGTCAGTGTGTAGGCTATTGAACTCGCACTGTTCCCACTGGCAGAACCTGATATACATATATGTGTTCATAAGGCTGCTCTGGATGGAGGCAGAGATAAAAAAATCATATATTGTACTGGAGATTCACTGCTCATGTTTTACTTAAGTCTTATCTTGTTTTAAGTATCTTGCGATACTGAGGCCAGTGCGGTTTTTATTTCTTTAAACAGTTAAGAGACAGAACATTGTTTTCTAGTTGGAGCCGTGCCTCGTTTTCAAACTGTATGGTTTGACTAAAATGAACAATGACAGCAATATAGTTCACGATGAGCAGCGCTAAAATCAACCTGCGTAGTTGTCCCTCCATTATGACATTAGAAAGTGTCACATTTATCTTGCAAGTGTACTCTTCTTCAACGTTTTGTTTACTTCCTGGATTTTTCCCACATGGAAATTCTGACCAATCAAGAGCAGCTTTATCGCAGAAGGCATTTGATCTGGTCTGCTTGTTGCTTGTTGCTGTGAGAACACGAACCAACTCTAGGCAATTATGCAACCTGTTTGTTGGTGCTGTACAGTGATTCTTTCTCCCCAGCATCAACAAGATATTGAGGTTGAAAAGCATTTTTCAGCATGAGTTCAGAGGTGTAGCTCACCTGCAAAACACATGCAAAATGAACTTGTTTTTATACCCCAAGTGGCACAGCTTGCCATACTGTTATCTCCACATTAGTTCAGTAGAAACTGCTGGCTGCTGTTTATTTTGTGAGCCCCACTAACTTGTGGGTCACTGGCTTGCAGGTTGCTTTGCATTTAGTTTTTTAACGGAGCACAGTTGGACACTTCTGACAGCTGCTGTACCGAAGGCAAACAAACAAAGGATCATAAACGGATCAGGCTTTATACAGCGTTATTGATGTGTCACACAAAATGTCTGTATTGGCCCCACATCCCTGCATTGTACACTATATTACAGTTATGATATGAGAGTTTTAAAAAAGACTGAAAGAGGTGCCGGAGTGCCAGCACTGTCTGTGTCCTATCTCTCCTCTCGCTCTGAGTGTGTTTGTGTACAACTGAGACATCCTGCACCTCCTCTGTGCTATCTGCTGAGTTGGATTTCTTGCCCTTGGTGTCTGGGTTTATTGATAAGAGACAGAGACGCGAGTAGTGAGGAGAAAATGACCGTAGCAGTTTTTACCTTGCACCCCCACCGACCCCTCCTACCCCACCCTGTCTCCACATTTAACACACAGCTATTGTTTTGGAGTTGTTGTTTTTTCTCATGTGGTTTTGGAAATTATAATTGTAGTGTGAGGTGTGACAGATTAATGCATGTGTAACACCTGCAGGGCAGTGTAAGATGAGAAAGCAGACACTCCAGAGTCAAAGAGGCTGTGTGTTTTTTTTTAAAAATGCATTTGATAGCTACCACACTCCCAGCACTATTTTGTGAGTGCATGTGTTATTGTTTTTGGAGTTGTTACGGTGTTGTTGCCAGATTTCCCAGTCAGGTGACCATGGGGGCAGTGCAGCGACATAATCTTGTGTGTGCACACAGACACGTGTGTATGTGTGTTTGTTTGCAGGCCAGTTGCTCTGTCCAGGATAGAAATGGCCAGAACTGGGCTATCTGCTGTCAGCTTGTCTTTATCATCACCTCAATGTGAGGTGGCAGATCAGAGACTCTTCCAGGGCCTTGCATCTGTAGACAATGGCTCTTATCTGTCAGGACAAGTATGATAGATTTTCACTTAACCGGCAGAATAATAGACAAAAGGATAGACAAAATAATACTGAAGAACAAGCCACTTCTCTTTAAATTCATGGCTTGTTTTTAGCTCTATTGCCTCTTTACCCAGTACGCTGATCACAGAGGGCCCCAGTCAAGGGAGAAAAAAAAAACAATGGTCTTTTCCTCTGCTCTGGAATTCACAGGCCACCCTCTGTCTGTGTGTCTGGCTCTCCCTCTCTCTCCCCTTCCCTTCATCCCCCTCTGCTGTCACGGAGCAGACTGGGCAGGTTATAAATAGTGGTGCAACCACCCTGAATCTTAGTTGTCGTCAAGGATGTTTTTCCTCTCCCTTTGGTGTGTTCCACTGTGCTCCAGCCACGCTGGGATTTCGACAAACAAAGCACCACAGAACTGTGACGGAAATTTACAAGATCGCTTTTGTGTTTGTTTGTTTGTTTTATGTTGCTACTGCGCCGAGACCAGCTGGTCTAACAGTGATGCTGTTATTGATGTAGGGCTGTGGTATTTGTAATTAATCAATGGCTCAGGATGTCGGTTTTCGTTTCTGTGGGACTAAGTAATGCTGAGTTCACAGTGATGTGTCCCTCTGTCTTTTGCCTGCATGTGATCCACTGCTCCTTTGCCTTTTATGTGTCGCGTCAACATGGAGATGCTCAAGTTTGTAGATAGAGCTGTGACAATTAATGTATCAGGCCTAGTCGTCGACTTTTAAATTAATCGCTAACTGATTATCAATTATTTAATTTAAAGTAATTTTTCAAGGAAAAAAATAGTACAAAGTCTCTGATTCCAGCCTCTTAAATGTGAATATTTTCTGGCTTCTTCACTCCTCTTTGACAGTGAACTGAATATTTTCTGTTGGTTGACAAAACAGGACATTTGAGGATGTCATCTGGTGCATTTTATTGATCAGACAACTAATTTATTAATCAATTAAACAATGAAAATAATAGTTACTGCAGCCCTATGTAACAGTACATTTTATTCGGGCTGTACCAAATAGTTTAAAGCTTCATTTACAACATTGACATTTAAATTCTAAGTCAACATTCGAATACTACACAGCTTTTTTCCCCCTGCCTACTCATTCTGTTTAAACCCGGTGTTTCTGCACAGTTGGAGATAAAGATTAAGCCATATTGATATAATTAGTATTATACTGTTTGTAGAATTAGATTCCAGTGTTGGCTGCCCAGGAGTACTTACGACTTGTGTGATCCAGACATTTTCAGTAACTGCAGTGCGTTGTAAAGTCCATAAGATAGATATACTAATCTCCAAAATCCAAGTTTTTGGTGTTCCTGCAGTTCTTTAATAAGGCTTAGAAGGCATTGAATTTAATAATCTAAAAATAAGGCATTAATTGGAATTAAAATGTCTATAATCAGTCTTTAAAAAGTCTTAAAATACTAAGACATGTGAAGCATGTAAATGTATATATTTTTTTTTAAATAATTTACAGCGTTTTTTTGTTTTGTTTTTTGTTTTTTCCCCAATTTTGGTTATTGTAAAAAAAATTTCTTAAATTTTATTCTGGGTAGCATTTAAAGTTTTAAAAAGTCTTAAATTGACCTTGTCTTAAGCTGTAGGATTTTTAGCTAATGAAATACTCAGCTTCAGTTCACAATCGTTTGCGTTTAGCCTTTCAAAAACTACATATTTACTGCTGTCAAACTGTGTGTTTCCCGCACACAAAGCGAGGCACGCACCTATATTAACGTAGCGCTCTCGCAGCTATCTAAAGGCATCATAAGTTATATTTACTTATCAAAGAAGGTTGATTTAATAATAATAATTAAAAAAAGACCAACTCTGATGAATCACTTCTTTTAAATTTAGGATTTTGCTTAAGAATTTTTTTTTTTTTTTCCCCATCTAAAAATTTGATGACAGACATTGAAAGATTTATTGACGCTTTTATGTCAGCGCTCAGATCTTACATCGCTCTCAGTAACTTGTTGATTTCATAGTGAATGGAATCAAACATTTCCAGGGAATTCCCGCTCTTATTGTCCAGTGAAAACTTAACTGTGCATTGTTTCACGCCCGTCATTCGTGGACTACTTTTCCTTCCTTCCTAAAGACACAAACACAATAAAGTGATTCATCAACAGTGTGAGTTATTGCCTCATCTGTCTTCTCTCTAAATCATAAATGAATTCGCAGTAAACACACCTGTGACCACAGAACTCTCATGAAATATAATTGCACAATGTAATTGTTTTCTTTAGAGCATAATCAGTACAGTAATAATAAAAGGATAATTGTGATAGGCATCATTAATATTAAGAGTTTCCTTATGGTATATTGTCCAAACAATTAGTTAGTTGCACCCTAATCAATTATCAAAATAGTTTCAGATTGATTTTCTGTCTGCAGATCTTCATGAATGCACCCTTGTGGCACACTCGTCACTGTCAGTCATTAGTCCGAACCTTCGCAAAGCTAGAAATAATAAGTACTAAAAGATATTCTTGTGTGGGCCACTCAAATCGAATCTGCTTTTGGGAAACACCCCTCTGATCATCAGAAGACTCCTCTGCAGCATCCAAAGCCTCCAGTTGGTGGAGGCTGTGGCCAGCTGACAGTGTTCATAACCTCAACCCCAGACCTCAGCCTGTGTTGAAATGCTTACATCATCTCTCCCTCGCTCTCCCTCCCCTCCGCCTCCTCCTCTTATTTTAGCCTGATGCGTGTGGTAAGCAGAAGGCAGCAAACTGAATTCTCAGAATCTTTGATAATGATGACCTCTATTAGTGCTTCTTATTGTCTTTTCATATCAAGAAGTTATTAGGATTGAGTCACATTTTCTCAGAGACTCATGTTTTTCAGCCCCTGAGGAAATGAAATGTGTCAAGATTAAACAATTGAACTGTTTTTGATAGATTCTTAAAAATAAATCAGTGCACATTGATTGGTTGAAGCCTTTTGTTTTTGATGTGAACTGCAAACTGCAGCAGTATGTGTTGATACAGCTGACAGTAATTCTCTTTGTCTGGAGTGCAGGCGGCTCCAAGTTGTGCAGCCTGGTTGTTTCTGTGAACCTTGTGCTGCTAGGTAGACTGGCTTCAGGAAACACAGAGAGAGTGAGAGCAGGAGAGAACACAAGGGAAGGAGGGAGGGAGGGAACGAGCAAGGGAGAGCTCCTCTTGGTTGTCATGGCAGCAGGGAAATGCACCATGGGATCGTGTGTTTCCAAGGTGAAGCGGGATGCTCGTGCTCCATTGGTCAGCTTAAGGCAGACTAACTCGTTGTCTTGCTCCTAATTGGCTGCATCAACAAAATTCAGAGCAGCATTAAATCCAGCCTGCTTTGATGTTTCAATTTGATCAGGACAAAGGGGATATCATTTCTTTTTATCTGCTTGACGTGCTCTCTGTGTTAAAAGCAGCATTTACGAGACCCTACAATGTACTCCAACTGCGCTGCAATCAGGAGAGTGTTAGATTACAACTCCACTGTATTTAAATATGTGTAGTCGGTTGTGCATTTAGTTGTTGTTGTCTGACTGAAAGCATCATTAACAAATCAAGCTGTTATGAAATGAGGCCAGTGTGCAGCAGCTCATGTTGCAAGAGCAAATGATGAATGCAAACCACAGTTATACAATAACAAATATGCCGCCTGCATAAACACATGCGACTGTCTGTGCTTTTCTGCATGACTGTGTGCTATGTGGCTGAGCACATTCTTCTTCTATTGTTTTGGTCCGACGTTGGGAGGTGAATGTGTGAGTCCTGGTGCGCTGTGGCAGGCGGAAGCACAGAGCAGCACTCTGTTAAGTAGGACAGTGCAGGATAAAGGGCCACTGCCTCCAGTCTGGGGCTAAAGCGCTAAATTTATCCCCTCCCTGCTCCCAGCACAACACAAACACACACAGGGAGACGGCCACACAAACACTCGGCAACAATCAGCATGCGAGCCAGTCCACACCGAGGGCAGTCGAGGAGTTGGCACACAGCTTTTCGCTGGAATTATTGACGTTAAGACACACGAAATGCAGCCAGATGACCTGCATATATGACATGTAGCGTGCATACGGACTTATACTGCCGATATAGATATGCAACACGACTCAGCACCTCTCCTACGTACCCCGCCCCCAGCACTCGACCCCCTACCCCCTGGTCTTCCTTATACTTCATCAGTCTCTCAAGCAGCAGGAACTCCAGGGAGACTGGGCTGAGGGACCATGTGACCCGGCGCTCTGGATATATCATGTTGCTGGAGAGATCCTGTCCAGAAGATAAATATGGCTCTTAAAGGAAAATACCAGTGTTTTTCATTGGTATGGTTCATTTCCTTAATTGCTCCGCAATTATATATTATTAATAGTCTGTTTCCCATTGCATCGCTTTAGTGGTACAATTTAAAGCAAAGTCTTGTGCATCACTGACCTTACAAAGACCCTACCATTTGAAGCTATCTGCCAATTTACTTAATTTTAACCATATCCCCTCATTTGAACTGTCAGCCTCAAATACCGACTGCACTGCTTGAAAACACATTTCGCCATTTAAGGGGACTGTTATGCTCATTTTCAGGTTCAGACTTGTATTTTAGCTTTCTACTAGAACATGTTTACATGCTTTAATGGTCAAAACACACTTTATTCTGCTCATACTGTGCTGGAACATCTGTATTCACGTTCTGTCTGAAACCTCATGTTGCCCTCCTGGAAAAGTTCATTCTGCTCCGATTGTTCAGTGTGTCTGGGTCTTCTGTAACTCTGTGTCTCCACAATATTATGACAGCAGTGGGAATGACTGCAACAGAGAATAGAGGCACTTCTGACAGTGAAAAATCAGCAATAAAAGCTTCTAAACACACACAACAAAGCATGTTTCAGTCAGACTGTTTAATTCATTTCAATTCAAAACACTATTTGTCCTTGAGGGGCAGTTTGCAGAGGCAATTAGAGTAAGTTAAAGCTGTAGTAATTTAAAAACACATTATAATACAAGTATAACACATCTTCCTAACATAGAGAGAGCAAGGAAACTCTGGCGGATGGAGCGCCAAAAAGTGTGCAGCTATACAGGGAGTTTATCAAGCCATGAGCGAGCCTGTTCAACAGCTTTGGCAAAATAGACCCAGGGTGAGCGATGTTTCAAGCAAGAGACACATCGCTTAGCCTGCTCACTGATCCACGGAGCAGGTTAGGACATCTTCATTGGGAAACACTGAAAGAATCCGATGTTTGCTTGCTCACTTGTTGGTGACACTTTTGGTCAGGAAGAGGTGTAATACGTGAAGGCAAAAATAAGTTGTACAAATAATGAAAGTGATGTGATAATGAAGATAGTATTAGTGCAAAGTAACGTGCACATTATTAAAATGATATGATAATTAAGATTATAGTAGCGCAAAAATAACATGCGCACATTGATGATAATGATATCAGGGAGAAATTAACAGCAGATTACATGTTTCCCTGACGTTAGCACGCAGCTACATGTAGCAGTGTACCTGCAGCTGGGCAGTAACTGTGTGTAGTGGCACTTTCTCCCATTAAAAATCACCATTAAGTTTCTTAACACAACTGGACATGTTCCTGCAGGAATATGATCCCAAATCAGGGAGAAATTATCAACATCCGCAACTAAGATCATAGGTTTCTCCGATGTTAGCATGTAGCTACATGTAGCAGTATACTTGCAGCAGGGAAATGACTGTATGTAGCCATTAAAAGCTTCCTTACACAACTGGACATGTTCCTGCAGGAATATGATCCCCAATCTGGGAGAAATTACCAACCCTGGCATCTAAGATCATAGATTTCCCTGATGTTAGCATGTAGCTACGTGTAGCAGCATAGGCTACATAATGTAAACATTTGCAGTAGCTTGCCTGTTGCAGGTGACCATGTAAAGAAATTGGTCACAGTCTGACGTCATCTTGTAACCCAAGGAGGAGAACACATTTGATTTTTGCTCACAAGGATACTGTTACATACATTTACCTCATTATCTGAAACTTTGGCCATATTAAAATATGAATATCTGGCATTTTGACATCATATATATGACAGAAAATGGGGAAAAGCATAATAGGGCTCCTTTAATGTATTACCTGACAGAAATAAATAAACCATTTATCTTAAAATTCTACCAGTCAAGATGGATTATGATGAACAAGGTATAGCATTTCCAAGTTAACGAGTCCTATGATTTACAGAAGCCAATACGACAGTAACATATCATGACACAGCGTGCACAGTGAACAAAATGCATACAATGTCTCAAGTAGTGCGGAGTAATAAGAGACCTTCAGAAAACTCATAGCGTGTTATTATAATATTTTCCCACTAATTTCCGCTCCTGAATGCCTGCCTCATTTCTTCTAATGCCAGCGAGAGGCCCTCAGAGAACAAAGAATTTATCTCTCATTACTAAAGTTAACAGCCGTCATCGCCTTTTTATGTGTCGCGGCACTGAGGAAACCCATATTGTGTCAGCAGTGGAATTCAAGGGTAGCAGCAGGGACACGTTTCACTGTTAGCGGAGGGAATCCTGTGCCCTTACATTTCCTCTGCTCCCTCTGTTCTTCACACCCTCCCGCCTCCTCAGCTACTGCAGCCTGCATTCCAACCATTCCTCCCATTTTCATATGTGACCTGAGGCTATGGCAGGGCCAGGGGCCAAGCGAAGGTCTGAGGAAGTCGTCATAGTTAATCCGTCAGGCGTCCCTCCTTCTCGCTTCCACTCTGTCCTTCTCTAAATAACTGTGATTGCTGTGGTGCTGTCTTTAATCCAGAGGTTCAGACAGATGGCCACATTTAAAGATAATCCCGTATATGGTGTTGGACCTTTCACCTCATCACTGTGGACTACAAGGTGGCTGCGCTGTATGTACAGATTTACCTCGACACAGGGTAAAGCAATCTCCAGAGAGACCTTAAAATGAGGTTATTCTAAACATATGTGTGTGAGACAAATTTACGTTCTACTTTTAATTCACTGCATTTGCTAATCATGAATTTAAGACTCCTTAAAGGGTGAGTACACCCCAAAATCAAAAATGTAGATATTTTTCCTCTTGGATGTAGTGCTGTTTATCAGTCTAGTTTTTTTTGGTGTGAGTAGTTGATGTAGAGATGTCTGCCTTCTCTCCACTATAATAGAACTAGATAGCACTCGGCTTGTGGTGCCAAAACAGAATTAAATTTAAAAGCTCAATAGCAATGTGTCTTTTAAGAAATCATGAACTGGCTACTCAAGGTAATCCACAGACCTTGTTCAATCAATCAATCAATTTTATTTATAAAGCCCAATATCACAAATCACAATTTGCCTCACAGGGCTTTACAGCATACGACATCCCTCTGTCCTTATGACCCTCGCAGCGGATAAGGAAAAACTCCCCAAAAAAAACCCTTGTTGTGAGCAGTTTCATGTAGGAACCATTTTCGTTCTACTGAACTACACCTGTCAACCTCACCCCTCTCCTGCTGCGCAGAAGGAAGCGTGCATCTACTGCTAGCTCGCCTAGCACCACCTCAAGCCGAGTGCCATCTAGTTCCATTATGTTAGAGGGAAGATTGGTCCCAATAATCATCTCTGCAGACCCGATTGTCTGTTGCAGTCTGTTCCTGTCCAGTTTGGTGGCAGATCCAAACCAGACAGTGATGGACGTGCAGAGAAGAGACTGGATTATGGTGGTGTAGAAAGTGATCAGCAGTTCCTAAGGCAGGTTGAGCTTCCTGAGCTGTCGCAGGAAGTACAGCCTCTGCTGGGCCTTTTTCCTGACAGTGTCCATGTGGGAGGTCCACTTCAGGTCACTAGAGATTGTGGTACCCAAAAAACCTGATGGTGAGGCGGGGCAGTGTTGGGGCGCTTCTCCTGAAGTCCACTGTCATCTTCACTTCTCTGCTACACACTTGTTTCAGTACTGCGTTACACCCAGCATTATTTGAGAGTGATTAGTGTAACAGATGTTTTCAAAGAATCAACAAGCGAACTTTCACTGCCAGGCGCAGAGCATGAAGATCAGCTTATTTCTCCACTAAGAGAAGTTGACACTTTACTGAGAGCTGATTTATTTTGGAAAAAGCTTACCCACTGGAGCTAATGTTATCAGCTAATACTGTTGATAAGTCGAAGGGAATATACTGTGTCTGATGTCCCAAAACAAATATGACTACTTAAATTTGGGGAGTCAAAATAAGGCATGTCTTCTCCATGGTTACCTTTGACACTTTTAATTATCACATCAGTAAAGGTTTACGTGCACCACGAGCCGCTGACCTGCTACTGAAGTCTAATTTCACCACACAGACTCACCAGGCCTCTGATATTTACTCTGACATTCTGCAAGTTAATTAATTTGCTCAGTAAAACAAAGAGATTATGTCGTCCTGCTAACCTTTCCTCGTTTCTCAGTTAGGAAAACCCATAAATTTAACTATGGCATAATGTTTCCATGTCACAGCTGGTGTGCAGAATTTTAAACCACAGGAACTACAGTGTAACATCATTTTCCAAAAGTGTTATTTGAAAGAAAAACGGGAAAAGTAGGCCTTGTCTTTGTGGGTTAACTGCAGAAGCCCGGCTTTAATCCAGGATGAGGCTGACTAATTGGCCGTGGCTCTGGGTAATGAACTTTTATTATAACCACTGCACAACTCATATTACTAAGGGCATGGTGACCTAATGACTCAACATGAGCATGGCTTAAAACAAGCTCCCATCTTTTTTACGTACAGAACTACTGCAGGTGTTAACAGATTTATAGGACGTCCTTTATGCTACACAGTAAGGCAGGTGATGCTGCCAAAAATGTTATCATGATAAAAAATTTTAAAGGCTTGTTTTGAGTGATCACAACAATCAGACCTAAAGGAAAACTTAATGAGCGCGTTGAATGCTGTTGTAACGTTATGATGTCATAGTGCTACTACTGCTAACGTCTACTCCATCGTCTCTTTTTCTCCTTCTTCACCTTCTTAGTCTTTTTCTTTCCCTCCAACTCTTCTTCTTCTTCATCTCCACCAAGTCTTCTTTCCCTTTCTTCTTCTTCTCTTTTTACTTCTTTCCTTCATTCTCACTTTTCTCCTTCTGCTGATTCTCCTCCTCTTCTTGTCCCTTTCTCTCCCTAGCTTTCTTCACCTCATCGTCTTCTTTTCTCTTTTTCTTCTTCCCCTCTTCTTTTCCGCGTACTTCTTTTGCTCTGTTTTGTTCTTCTCCTATATCACCTCCCTTTTCTCCCATTCTTTTTCCTTCTTCCTTTACTTATCTCTCTTCTTTTTCTTTATCTTCTCCTCTTCTCATTCTCTTTTTCACCTTCTCCTCCACCTCATCTTCTCTGTCCTTTCTCTTCTTTTTCTTCCTTCTGCTTCCTCTTCTTCTCCTCCTCCTCTCATCTTTCTCACATCTTCATCTCTTTTTCTTTTTCTTTTTCTCCTTCCTCTCCACCACCTCTCTTCTTCTTCATCATCTTTTCTTCTCCACCACCTCTCTTCTTCTTCTTTTCTTCTTCTCTGTTCTTCTGTATTCCTCTCCTCCTCATCTTCTTCCCCTCTTTTCTTCCTATTCCCCTTCACCTCTTCCTCACCTCCTCTGCTTTTTTCTTCTTCTTCTTCCTCCTCCTGCCATCCTCCTCTCCTCCTCTTCATGTGTTTTCTTCTTCTCATTCTTCTCCACCTCCTTTCTCATATATCATCTTCTTCCTCTGCTTCCTCTTCTCCTCCTCCCCACCTCCTCTTCTTTCTTCTGCACCTTTTCTTCTTCTCCTCTTTTCTCCCCCCTCCCTCCCCCTCCTTTTCCTTTTCCTTTTTCTTCTATTCTTCTTCTTCTTCTCCTCCTCCTCCTCCTCCTCCTCCTCCTTCTCTTTCCTTCTTCTTCCTCCTCTCCTCCTCCTCCTGTTTAATGGCAGGTGGCACCTAGTGTTGAAGGTGCATTAGCGCCCCCTCTACCTCCATATGTGTGGTTTAATTATATCAAACATTTATCAAACATTTGTTATATTTCTATTTAGTAAAATTACAAAGAGATAATTATTGTTCTTTATCTGTTGTTATTGCTCAGCCCTACTTACGCTACACAGTTAAAAAATTGTTTGCCAGTATGTTATGTTCTTTGAATAGAGTACATATTTTGACAATTAAATGCATATCACACTGCAGTGTAACTAAGTGCCGCTTTCACAAGCAGGAACAGATGTGGCATCACAATCACGATGCAGTCGCAAAGTGATTATGTGAACATGGTAATGAGCGTAATTACAGATTTTTTTTTCTTTCTTTCAGACGAGCAAAGGTATCTGGCTTAGATTGAGACTTTTTAGCTGACAGCAGGTGTATTAGAAGAACCCTGGTGTGTGTGTGTGTGTGTGTGTGTGTGTGTGTGTGTGTGTGTGTGTGGCTTAAACCATGCGGGAGCTGCAACCTGACTTGTTGTCAGGGTTATGTCAGTATTATCTTTAGCTGGCTCCAGCTGTATCTGTGTGTGGCTATGACAGACTTGCACAGGATCGGATTTCTCCTCTTTTTATGCGCTTGTCGTTCCATCTCTCTCCATTTCTCTCCCCCTTCCAAGTTTAATCTGACATATATAAAGAGGCTCACCCCCCTCTACATTTGTGGCAGAGGGAAATCAATTCAAAGTAATAGAGCTCTGAGTGTGTCTAAGTGAATGTGCTGGCCTTAAGAGTTTTTAGTTTAGTGTTTTCTCTAGCACCTAGTCTCCTGTGTGAACTGTGTGCTAAAGCCGTAGCTGGCGCGGCTCTCAGGGCTCAGTGTGTTTGTGTGCTTGTGTTACTTTGGCAGCAGACAGTGCTGTTGTTTCCCAGTGGTCAGGTGGCTAGACAGTAGGGAAGATTATATCACCCAGGAAATGTGTCCTCTAATTCAGCGCTGTTTACCACCACCATTCTTTTTTTACATCTCTCCTTCCTTATTGGTCTTATCTCTCACTCTGGAACAAAAAAACACCTCATTATGTAATTAAAACATGTATCATTCTTATGAATTAGCATGTGTGTTCCTAATGTGGCTTTGATATGAAGTTTTACACTGCTTTGCAGAGATGCACTAATCGATGGGCTGGTGATAGGAATCAGCCGATTATCAACTGGTCGGTCTCAGATATAGCCGATCCTGTGCCGATCATTTTTACATGCATGCACCACATGATGGCTCACGACATTAAACGACGATTGTCACAGCAGCTGCAGCCCGTTGTCATTCCTAGGTCGTCAAATATAGACGTTTTGTCACACAGACTTTTCAGACAGACATGTGCTTTCCTGAGAGGCCACTATGTTTGATTAGATGTTGTTTTATTGTGGGTTTTTGCGTTATATGTTGTATTTGTGCATTTTAAATGTACTTTGATTGGCTGCTACCTCGGCCAGGTCAATCTCAGCGGGACTTCCTGGTAAATAAAGGTTAACTATATAAATGAAAGCTGTTTTCTCATATGAACACCGGACTGTGTCGGAGGTGTTCTCACCACCTGGCAATACTCTGTTGGGTTAAGGCAAGGGATGGCACCTTGGTAGGATGTGCAGGAGGCAGGACATAACATGGATTACACCGAGCTCATGTCACTAGAACATAATTTGCTCGTAAACGACAGTCTCTTGCTGTTCTGATAATTTGTTTGACGATATCAGCTTTGGCCTTGAAGTTTCGGAATATCCTCGTCTCCCCAGTTAGACATTTTTGTTGCCATCTTCCTGTAAACGACCCTACTTCTTCACCCTCAGATGTTTGTTTTCTTCCGGTTTCGCACCTGTCCCATAATAGAAACTTCATCCACACGCCCACTCGCTTCGGTGTAAATTCTTCGGACAATGACCTGCTCTATTCGCACATAACAGCGACTGTACTGGGGAGCTGGCAGGATAAAGTCAGTCACTGTCAGATCCAACTGATTCAGACATTTGGGTTCTCATACACAGCTCCTCTAGGTAAAAGTTGAATTAGTAACTTTTCTCCTAATGGTCTGTGTAATTTGTCACTAGGCACTTTTTAGAATAAACTCACTAAAGCTCCTTTTACACAGGGACTACAAACCTGAAATTATCTCTATTACCCATGCAGAGCATGTATGCATGTTGCTCAGAGCAGTGACCAGCTCCTCTGCCATCAGTGTGATGTCTCTACTCTCGTTTTGCGCCATGCACACATTGTGGCAGGAGGAGAGGAGACACTGCTCACTGTAGCAGTGGGAGGTAATATATAGCCTGCAGTACACACACCTTTACATTCTCATAGATAGATACTGATTAATAAATAGTTTTGTGCAAAGACACAAATACAAAAACGCTCTGTTTAGTAACCAGGAGTACTTTTTATTTTGAGTGAAAGTGGGAGAAGGTCCTTTAACTCGGTGCAGGAAATGTCTAAGTTATTTAATAGTCTGTGTTTTATTATGAACATACATAAGAATTTTCCTTTAAAATAAAGTCACACAAATGTTTGTGTATGTTGCCAATGATAGTTCTTAGGAAGAAATTGAAACCAGTAGGTCAGATTTTTAAAACATTTGAATCGCTGCTTCTCTGTTGCCTTGAAATATTCTGCTGATGGGTGATTATCATTTAAACAATAACACACTAGTACCACTGTTATTTAGAAAAAAAAGACCTCCTTGCTCCTTCCAGGAAGAAAAGCTTTGATAACTTCCTTGGCACGTCTCTTTTATGTCATATCCATTGTCAAAACAAGTCATTCTTGTTGCTGTGGTGGCTGATTGTTATTGTACGCTTCAATTCCAGAAACATTGTTTGATAATGTTGTGCCCATGCCAGCATGTCTTGTCACTGGAGCAGCACACAAAAAGTCAAAACATGTTTACAGTGCTGCAGATAGTAACAAGCTGCTGCACGTGGCAGATATTCATGTACACAACAGACCAGGGGTGACTGCTGCTTCCACTAGCGATGCAAACTGGGCAGAGATAGAAGGCTGACTCTTCACAGGACGAGGGACACTTGCTGCTGTTGCTGCTGCTGCTGCTGCTGCTTTTGTTGTGCTGAGGAAGTGTAGATCAGCTCAACGGAAGCTTAGTTCTTAGAGCGCAGCGAGCCAGGCCCAACAAACATCTGTGGAATGTTACAGCTCTGTCGTCATTTTCTTCCATCAAGTCTTCCACAAAGCGTCCTTTTCACTTCCAGCTCCATAGTTTCTGTTTCACAGTCAAGTTTCATATTGCCATTATAACTGCGTTTGAGTGTGTGTATGCATTTATCCGATGCTTTAAAAAGAAAAGCAGTAAAATGTTCAGCAGCTAAATGGTCAGTTATGTGATTTTTTTTTTTTTTTACAGAACAATAAATTAAAACTCAGATTGATTAAAACAGCAGCAATAAAAAACTGTCACAGTGCCGATAAGTGATTGTGTTTCATCTTGATCTTCCTGTGATTTGTAAAAAATCTCCAGCCGGCTTGTAAAAACAACGCACCGTAAAGCAGCCTAAAAAAAGCATGTGAAGCTGGGGCATAATTCCGTCCAGTAATAATATCTAAAGAGCAGAACCAACATATTTCAGAATAGTGCAACGAAATTAACAAAAAACCTCATTGAAAATAATGGATAAAAATTTGGCAGGAACATCCTAATCCTGTGATACAAAAATTACAATGTGCATTGATTTATTGCAGCTCCCTGTGGGTTTACATGGGCAACTGCCTTCGCTGCCATTTACTGTGACAACAAGCCACAAATTCATCTGCTGGCAAGCCTCTGTGCAGATAACTCACAGAGGATAATGAGATAGTGTTGCTCACGGAGTCATTGTTTTATTATTTGGAAAGATCAGAGTGTTTTTTTTTTTCCATCATTGCAGTCGTACACTATTTGTTAAATAATAAAAACCAAAAGTTTTCAGGAGATGAGAAATATTTTTTTCATTCTTTCATGAGTAAATATAATATAATTCTTTAAAGTTGATCAGATAGCTTATTTTTAGTAAATAGATAAATTGTTTCAGTCATTTTAAAAACAAAAACACTTATAACATTGCTACCCTGCTAGTCAGCACCAGATATACAAGTCAGTTAAACTTATTATTAAAATCATTATTTATTAATGTATGCATTAAGAACTGGAAGTTTTTTCGACTTTGATTTAGTGACTTGTTGCCATGATTTGCAGTGTAATGTCTTGTCATGCGCACATTGCCAAATATTTCGGCAGCATTCAATAAATGATTTGATTATTTAAAAATGGGATTAACGATTTCAGATGGCTCTCATAATACAGCAGTATTTTTTCAGTCAATGTTTAACCCTCTCGATTGAATAGTGCTTAATTTGTGTTTTCTTACTGTTATTTGACTAAGTTAGAAACATCCCTTTTGAATATTTGCTGCTTTTCTCTTTTTTACATCACTGTAATCTGAATATTTTTTAGTGTTAACTGTTGATCCTGACAAAACAAGCAATTTGTTAGGCTCTTAAATTGTGATTTTGACCTTTATTTCGACATTTTAAAATAATAAGGATACTGATAAACTTTATTTATGAAGCGCTCTTCAAAACAAGGTTACAAAGTGCTTGGCATGGTTGATCTCGGATTTAAAACGATGCAGAATTCAAGCAAATAGAAAGAACAATAAAAATAACATCAAGATAAAATACCACCACTGAAGCAGATAAGCAAAGTTGGCAACTAATTGCCCTGTAGATTGCACTGAGGTGCAGCCAATCAAACAATTAGAGTAATACAAAGTAAAAGAATACAATAACCGTAACCCCTTATACTCTGAGGGGTTGCGAGGGGGCTGGAGTACACCCTAGGCAGGTCACCAGACTATCACAGGCCTGATACAAACACCTACAAGCAATTTAGAGTCACCAATTAACCTAGATGGTGAAAGGAAGCCGGAGGACCCAGATAAAACCCACGCTGACACGGGGAGATCAAGCAAACTCCACACAGAAGGCTCCCCCACCACAGATTCGAACCAGAAACCCTCTTGCTGTGAGGTGACGATGCTAACCACTGCACCCAGTGCCATCCCAAGGCATACACAAAGATCAAATGTGAGAGGGGTCTGAAGGAATATTACCACACAGAGACATTGTTTTTGTACAAAAGAATTAATGGAGAATATAACAGGCAGATGAATTGTTTATAAAAATAATCCTTAGTTGCATCCCTAGAGACGAAAAGATTTCTGTCAAACAAAGCAAACAAGGGGAATATAATGTCCAGTGCAATTTAGAAATGTTTGAGGAAACTATAAAGCAGTCTGAAATATAACACGGGAGGATGCTGTTGTGCTTCAGTGTGTCAGTCGGTGCAGGTACAGTAAATAAGCTGTCAGATGAAGTAAAATGTCAAAAGGCCCATCAAGTGTACTGCCAAGAAATTAACTATAATGGAATACCTTTTTGTAAATAAATATCATGTCAGAGCTTTGGGATGGTTAAATGGCTGATCATCTGTTAGTGTGCGACACAGCAGACCATCCGTGTGACACTGATGGAGGCTGTCAGTCCCACGCAGCGCACTCCCTCACTCCGCGACGTCGCACACGCTGCCGCTGGCCTTTGGCACCTCATTTCCATGGCATGCCAGCTGAAGGCAAATGTGCCCACCTGGCTGCCCTCCTTTGTATGTGGGCCCCGCTCCAAATCCTCACTGGATTATCTTATTGTCTCCTTACTGAGCCAAAGGCCACCGGACATTTGCATCCGAGAGGTGGAGCAGGGAGTGCCTCGCCTCTGTGGGCAGTCACAGTAGCGTGTGTCTGTGTGTGTGTGTGTGTGTGTGTGTGTGTGTGTGTGTGTGTGACAGCGAGGAGAGGGAAAGGAGAGCGGATCAGAGAGCAGCACCAGTCTATTTGCCAGTTAATAGATGAAGAGCGGAGGAGAGGGGAGTGGGAGGAAAGGTGGAGACAGAGAGAGAAAAGATGATTAAAATATCTTGTGGCTTTTTGTCAGGCTACAACAGTAACCCTCCCTCCTTCATATTCTCTCTCAACATGACACAGGGAAGGAGACAACGTGATCCTTGTTAATAACCGATATTCTGAGTGTAGCATCCCGTTGTTTTGAAGGCCGTTTAGCGTATTTCGGGTACACTGCTGCCTGCTGCATCTCGTATTTTCTCTCCATCATTAAAATGATGCTTTTAATTGCTCTAATAATGAAGCAAACAAACAAGAACAGAAATCTTTAGTGGTTTAAAGAGGGATTTCTGTGTCCATTCGCTCATGCACAGTGTGCTGCTGACAGGTGGTGTTTTAATCACGCACATACACAGTTTTTCTGTGGTGCTCAACACTGGCCTCGGGTTTTGGCCTTTTTTTGAAGTGCAAGCAGTAACTCGCTGCAGGGTAGATGACATTCTGAAATCCCTGAGAACCTGAGTCTTGAGGCAGGTTCGAGATACTTAAACAGACACAATGTGTCATGGAGTTGGGGCCCCCGAGGGTCCCTCAGGGGGTTCCTGGGGACCCTTAGGCAATGTAAGAAATAGTTTTCAAATGAAATCTTAATTTTATTATGATTTAATTTTGGTAAAGGGTAAATTTGGTACTTTTTATCCTGGATTTTCCCTTGTTTTTGTGTCTAAATGACTAACGGGAGCAACCATTTTTGAAAATGGTTCAGTATTCTAAGTTTCTGAAACACATGGAAAGGATCCCAACAGAGATAGAGCTTTTGTTTCAGAGCAAGGCCCGTTTTATTAAACCAGAAACAGCCTCGAAATTGCCATTGCCAAACCCGCCTGACTACATTTGAATTAAGAGTTATTTTAGTGTATATAAAGCCAGAATATTTTCATATCTAACTGTGTGAATTATGGTTTGTTTCAACCAAACCAGAGTTGGTGATTGTAAGAACAGTGGACAGACAAACTAAGGTGTGTCTTGTTTCTGTTGACTAAAGGAACCGTTCAGAACGTCACTGGGTCTGGCGAAAAAACTGACTGCTCGTTAAAGCTTCATATTTACTGGACAAACATGAGAGTGGAGTCGATCTTCTCATCTCACGCTCTCCTTTCAACGTTAAAGTTGCTCATGACACTGATTGTTGGTTTGATCACTGAACATTAAACAAAGCATTGTGGATGAGTTTGGCGATTGTTGTCAGGCCAGCTCTCTTCAGCTAAATAAAAGAAAACAAAGTTGTTTTTTTTATATCAGAGCAAGCAAAAGGACACACCAACATGTTGTGATTAAAGGTGACTGTATTGAAGTTGTAAATGAATATAAATATCTTCTGACAGTGATTGTAGTGGAAATGTCATGGGACTGAAACACAGGTGTCACTTACAGGAGAAGATTACAGCGATTATACATTATGTTAGCTTTAACAGAGCAGAAGCGGTATCTGTCTGTCCACCCCAAAATGTTGTTCATTTGTCCATAGACTATTTTAACTCTGCTTTATTGTGTGGAACTTCTCACCGTCTGTAGTTCACAAGAACGAACTTATTAAGTTTTTTTAATGTCTGTAAGATTGTGATGATGCTTGTGCGTTCCAATTGGTGAGAAAAAGGGTGGGAAACCACTCTCTGTGGTGAAAGTAAGCCGTCACCATCAGGACTGAGGTTCTGGGTACCACCTTTGCAGACTACTTGTGTGCAGAGACCCTTCCCACCATCCAGTGTAGCTGTTTTAAACAAATCCCCACGACATGACAGGTGTTTCACTTGGATTTTGTCTAAGTTAATTCTTGATTATTGGTGACGCTGTTGTGGAGCACTCTGCTGTTAAATGTCCGACAGTTGCTGCAGACACAATGGGAATTTCCCAGAGGAATTAATGGAAACTAAAGTAATAAATAATTTCCCAAAAGTTTGAATCATTCCTTTAAGATTTTAACTTACCTGCTCAACTAAATGATATCCAAAAACAAATGTATACCTTTTTATTTTCAGTTTTAGGGCCAGAACATTTAAATTAGGGCTGCAACTAACAATTATTTTCATCGTTGATTAATCTGTTGATCATTTTATCGACGAACCGATTAGTTGTTTGGTCTGTAAAATGTCAGAGAATGGTGTAAAATGTCGATCACTGTCTCCCAAAGCCCAAGATGACGTCTTCGAATGTCTTGTTTGGTCCATAACCCAAACATGTTTGGTTTACAGTCGTAGAGGAGTAAAAAAATACAGAAAATATTCACATTTAAGAAACTTGATTTAGAGCATTTTGACCTTTTTTTAAATTAGAAAATTACTCAAGTTCATAAACTGATTATCAGAACAGTTGGCAATTATTTTAATAGTTACCAATCAATTAATTGCTACAGTTATTTGGAAATCACTGGCATTGTATCTTCGGTTTTTAATAATATATAGGAAAATACTTAATAAGCCAGTGTTTGCCTACACAACTTGACCTGCTCACCTAATCTCAGCCACCACACACACTCTTTCCCACCATGCTCACCAGCTGTTGTTTGACGGTGTGTGTGTAGCCCTCATGCTGGGGTGTGTGTGTTGTTGTGTTTGCCTCACCAGCAGGCCGTGGTTGTTTGCAGAAGAATTGAATTTGGCACGATGCTGCCTGTTTGTGTATGTCACACTTGTGGACAGGACAGTGAACGCACATGGACACACTGACAGATCCAATGGGCTTGTGTTGCAGTTTGTTACAGCGTGAGCTTTGGTAAATCCTGTTCCTTTTGTGTGCCAGCGAGAGACCCAGTGGTGAGGAAACGAGTCATGTGCTGTTGTTGATGTTTTGATGTTTACTTGGCCAAGTGCTAACCAAGCACCTGTTGACATGTGAACCACCTCACATCCGCAATCACTCTGCAAATAAGTGGTTCAAGTGTTCAGGTGGTCAATGTAGTTTATAAAAATCCACATTTAATCAGGCTGACATACAGGAATATTTCCAGTGTTTATTTTAATGTGACCAGAAATATTACATTTACATAAGCAACAAGTTTAATCCACTGAAACTTTGTTCCTCAACTGTATATTTAAAGAGCCACTTTGGTATTTTCCAACCTGGACTCTAATTTTCCATGTTGTTGTGTCTAAGTGACTAATGGGAACAACAGTTTTTGAAAATGGTTCAGTATTGAGGAGACGAAACAGGCTGCAATGTAACCACTTTGGGCATTTGGCACCGACAATGTAGGTCGACTAGAAGTTCTTGTTTTTGCCACTGCCAGGCTCAGATTATTTTTCTAATTGTCTGACAGCTTATTGAAAGGATTCCTTCAGAGATAGACTTTTTTGTTAAAGAGTAAGATAATTTTTGTTCAACAAGA
Organism: Epinephelus moara; assembly: GCF_006386435.1. NCBI lineage: Eukaryota > Metazoa > Chordata > Actinopteri > Perciformes > Serranidae > Epinephelus > Epinephelus moara. Next base: position 21,761,367 of record NC_065508.1, on the reverse strand, counting down.
AACATCCCTAAAGTAGAGGCAGCATATTTTCACATCTGACGGGGTGAATTACTGGTTTATTTCAACCAAACCAGAGTTGGTGATTGTTGAATCAAGATGGCTTTTGACAGTTTTATTTTGTTTCTTTAGATTTTAAATGAAGTGTGTGTTACTATGATAAAATTATCGTTTATTCAAATGGAGTCTGGTGGTTTTGGTGATAGCATTTTGGGGCTGTTTCTAGTTAAACAAAAATAATCTTACTCTTTAATAAAAAGGTCTATCTCTGTAGGGATCCTTTGCATAATGTTGTCAGACACTTTGAACAATCTGAGTCTGTCAGTGGCAAATCCAAGCACTTAGAATGGACATATATTGATGATGCTAATTCACCCAGTGGTTTTATTGCAGCCTATTTCGCAGCTGCTGGCTGCAGTGGTGTGGCTCAATACTGGACCAATTTCTAAAAAATTAGGAAAATCCTTTCCTACTGCACAATAAACCTACTAACACCTGCGAACATCTGGCTTTTGTATGTATTAGGAAAGGCAACAACTGGCATTCATGCCTGGGTCAAATAGTAGCCCCTGTACCAACGAGATGCAGTGGCACACCACCACAGTGCTCAAAGATTGTTAATCTGCCTCTATGCTGCTTTCTGCTGTTTACTAACCTGTTCTCCCGACTGCCTGATGTATAATGTTAATCACCAGTAGAAAAATAGCACACCAAGGCATGCTTGTCTGCTGCCGAGGTCTGTACGCTACACTCTACTTAACTCTACTCTTCTGGCAGTGGAGAAAGGAGTCTGTAGCCTGTAGTAATTTTAGTTGTAAAGGGCTATTCGACACAAAAACATGGGAAAATAGGTTGCAGGTTGATTTGCCCTTTAATTTCCACAAGTAGACAAACAGATTTCAGAATCATTAAGTGACATGTAAATCCGTAAAGCGATATTGCATATAGAACATGTCATCCTTTAATCACTGCTGGACAGTAATGTGATCATTTAGCATGTGACAGGTTTAATGTCAACAGCTGGCATGTCTGATAATCTTCTTAACCAATCAGATGACACCGACAGAGCAGTCCGCACAACCACATTTGTTAAGAGTTGATTTAAACCTGGTTATGATACTGTGTGTGAGAGAGAGTTGGGTTGTACTTCTGCCTGCTGAGCCACAGATGGCAGCCCTCCACCTCAAGCTTACAAGTGTGCCCTGCAAACGCAGATGTGTGTGAATGTGTAGTGTCAGGTTTTCTTTGCGTGTGAGAGGAGAATGCTAGACTGCACTTCTGTTGATGTCTGCAGAATACAACAACACATTTTGTCTCCCTCTGTTGGAGTCTGCGTCTCACTTTCCTCTCCTCCCCTCGTCGATCTCGTCGATTTGCCCTCTTTCCATCCCTGTACATAAATACACCACAGTGTTAGCAGAACGGCCTGTTGGTCAGCTGATACATTCTTGTAATGGCAACATGGACGTTGCTTGACAGGCTAACCAGCTCATACATCTCCCCAAAAAAATTGGTTTATTCCTTTCAAGAGAGCCTTAAATAAACCCAACACACCTTTCTAGCTTGTCTTGTTTCAAGTTTGCCCCTGCTTCTGGTATTCGGCTCCATCTTTGGGTTTTTTTGTTCTCACGCATGCTTCAGGTGATTTGGTGACATGCCCTGCCCAGAACTGGAGGGTGTTCTACATAACACACACACCCAAGATGTGCACTGCAGGAGCTTAGCGTCGATTTACTACTTCAACACCGGAGCCGTCGTGACACACCTCCCAAACAAAGGCGACTTTGCTCTCAGTAGCCCTTTTTACACAGAGATCCTGCAAAAGGGTACATATATGCATGGAGTTGTTTTGTATAATGACAGACTCGAGATAATCTGAGCCCATCCACAGCCAATACCTGCATATCCAAGCTTCTTTTTCTCTCTGACACACCTTCGTTAGCCTACTCGCTTCCAGCTGTAAAATATGAAAATCATACATTCATAGCTAGTCACTAACTAGCACCACATCATTTCACAGAAAAAAAGAAGTGTAAGATGAATGTCAAGCTCCGGGGGGCTTAGGGCATCGCTCCTCTACGTAGGTGGTATTATCTTATTGAAGTGTGCGCTCTCTATCTGCCTGGCTCTCCCTCTCTGCTCCTTTTCTTTAATCCTCTGCAGAGTAGGTGTGCCAGGGAGAGAGAGACGGGGAGAGAAGACTGATATTTGCTTAACCAAATCCTCGGAGGAGGCAACCCTCTTTGATCCACTTCCAAATTCACAGCGTCCACTTTCATACGGTCATCCGTCACTTGCGCTGTCTCTCGCCCTCTCTGCGTTTGTGTGTATGATGGACGAGGCCAGTGCTGAAAGAGAGAGGAAAGCCCGCAGACAATGGCCTGCATTTTGCTCTGCCCCCTCTCTCCTTCTGTCTGCCGCGTCCTTGCTTTCCGTTTCTTCTTGAACTTGTCACTTTTGTTGTGTGCTGTTGAGGTCAGACTGGCACAGGCAGGCGTTGTTGTAAGCAGAGAGAAAGAGACACACAGAGAGAGAAGGTACTGTTGGAGCTGAGCGTATTGGCTGGAAAGCCAGGGTTAGTCAGGGCTTGCCCCTTTGTTTTACACACAGTGCTATCCACACTAGACGGACCAAAGCACACTCGCACGCACACACAAACATACCACCTGTGAGCACCACTACCTTGACTTAAACCTGCGATACAGGAGAAGACTTTAAAAGACAAAGGTCTGATGCCCTCCCACATCTAAAGACAATGTGAGTTTTTAGTCATACAAGCTAGAGTTTGCAGGGTCACTATCTTGAAGACTACAACAAGATTACTTTTTAGATTATTTCCCATCCTGCTCCTGGTGGGAAATATTACACCAAACTGCCTTTAAGAAATATGACATAAACAATTGCTTAGGTGTCCACAAAAACACATAACTCTAACTCTAAGATAAACTGTATTTGCGAACAAACTTTACATTTTGAATTGTCTCACCTTAACTCGCCACCAGCTTCCAATGGTTAGCTGCACTATTTTAGTGAGAGGAGACCGTGGAAATGAAAGGTGAACTGTTTTAAAACTACACTCCACAACTCTGCCACTTTGTCCTCCTTTTCCAAAGTCCAAGAGAACCAAGACTTAATCACGTTCTCTTACCTCCCCAGAGTCCCCTCCCTTTTTTTCTGTCTACTGGTTCGCTGCTTCCCGTTTGGTGCTGGAGAGCGCGCAGCTATTGGTTGTTAACAATGGTCAGGTCATTGAACTTCACTGTTTGCACGAGCCAAGACTAAAAACTGACGATAATATGAAACATGTTTGATTTCATCATCAAGACGAGAAAAAGACTGATGCACGACAGCTTGGATTAAGTTTATGACCACTGTACGCCAACAGTCGAGGTCACAAGAGCACCCACCAGTTGAAGTACAACTCTTGTGTTTTTATTCTGACACTGGAAATTTGACACTGACAGTGAAATTGCTCGAAAAGTCATTTGTTTTAAAACGAGCATTACTTCAGTCCCTCCAGGATTTAGTGTTTTTTTTCTGGGATCGTTGCTGCCTGAAACTCCTGATTTCATAGCAGCTTTTCTAAAATAAAATAATTGTGATGCTGTCTCTGATTCATGGCCTTTGTTGTGAGCATTCAGTGTTTCCCAGAGAGTTTGCAACAGCAGCGACACATGATCACCGAAGATCAGCTGTTGCTGCTGTTGGACCCAAGCTGAAGGACCATCTCCATAAGCAGTTGTCTGGTGATTATGATTCGTTCATTTGTTTATTTTTTATTGACTTTTATCCTTGTTTCTAAAGTGATTAGAATATCATGAAGACACATTCCTGGTTCAACTGATTACCTGCATCCTCTCTAAACTCAAATGTGTCCCCTCTATGTGCCATTTATTAAAGGGAATACTATTTAACATTACACTGGAAGGATGCAGACACTTCATTATTGTCTCTAGCGATATCAGAATATAGACTTGTCCAGCCATCAGAACAATTTGATACAGGCTTATAAGACATCTTTGTATCACCAGAGGGTCCACAGATTAGTAGCGTCGTCTTTTCCTCCCTTGTATCTCTGGCTTAATCTTTCCTATCAGGAGCCTCTGTCATGTTGAAGCAGAATATGAGCGAGAGGAGAGATCCCATTGTAGCCCTTTTGACAAAAAAGCAAAGAAGACACAGGCTTTTATATCATATTTTCTGTCTCTACCTTTCGTCTCCTTGTGAGCAGCAACATGAACTAGACTATCTGATCTGCTCCCGTTTCCCCGCAGCACTCACTCCTCCAGCTCACACTCTATTGGAGTTATTCATCGCACATAGTCGTTTCTGTTTTCAAAGGTACATATTAAAGTAGCGTGATCCCAAATGACTCATATCTCTCTTTTCTTTCCTCACAGTGAGCACCTATCCTGCGCCTTCACCTTCTTCTTGCACGGTGAGAGCAACGTGTGCACCAGCGTGGAGATCAACCAGCACCAGCCCGTCTACCACCTGACGGAGGAGCACCTCACTCTGGCTCAGCAAGCGTCCAGCCCCTTCCAAGGTGGGTCTCCCGTCCACTACACCACTGGTACTTTGTAAGCAGCTCAGAATGCACTGGGGGAACGTTCTAAGGTGCTGTTAGAGCAAAAACAATTAAAGCAAAGATGTTAGACGACAACAGCAAACACTGCATCCTTCATGAATTATGCAGCCCCCTTTGGGCCAACTAAACAAATACAGAATGCATCCTCGCCCTGATATGTAATCATGTGGCGAAATTGCCTTGGGTCATTGTTTAAAGAAGTTTGGTGCTGCTGATACACACCAAAGACATGTTTTCTTTTTTTTTCTTTTTTTTTTTAAAGATATTTTTTGGGCCATTTTGCCTTTAATGGACAGGACAGGTAAGCGTGAAGGGGGGGAGAGAGAGAGGGAATGACATGCAGCGAAGGGCCACAGGCTGGATTCGAACCCGGGCCGCTGCGGCAACAGCCTTGTACATGGGGCGCCTGCTCTACCACTAAGCCACCGACGCCCCAAAGACATGTTTTCTTAAAGGAATCTGTATCAGTAGTTGGGTAAACAAACGAAGTGTTGTGCCATATTGTGTCACTTTGATTTGACCCTTAATTGGAGTGCGGCACAGTTTTAGAGAGACATATCATTACCCACAAGTATGCATGTGACAGATGAATGAACAGAGTGATTTTGTGGGAGGAAATAAATACTTCTACTTTGTCTTTCTTCTGGTTTTCTCTTTAAGTTCTTTGCTCTAAGACCGCCTTCACTGAAATTCCTCGTTCTAAATCAAAGGGCTGTGATCATCTGACAGAATCCAGCAGAAGCCCTCTGACATTTGCATGTTTGTACACATGCCTGTGCACTCAGACGGCCAGGCGAGAGACCGGTGGTCTATTGATTTGCAATTTCATCTAAAATGTAGGGTCAGGGGCGTCGGTGGCTTAGTGGCAGAGCAGGCGCCCCATGTACAAGATTGTTGCCGCAGCGGCCTGGGTTCGAGTCCAGCCTGTGGCCCTTTGCTGCATGTCTCTCCCTCTCTCTCTCCCCCCTTCACGCTTCACTGTCCTGTTGATTAAAGGCAAAAAATGCCCAAAAAAATATCTTTAAAATGTAGGGTCAGCTGAGGAGGATCCTTCACATTCTGCAACCTTGTAAAAAACACCAAATGTTAAAACTTATTTATTTTAGTAAACAGTAGCCTTACAGTACAGATCCACCCAGCCAGACCTAAAGTGTAAAACCAAGAACTTTTATAAAAATCAACGGTGCATTCTTTGACTTTGCCGAGCTACTAGACATGAGCGATACATCAGTAATACTTGTTGTATCTCGGCTTGTTCCATTTGAGATGCATAAATTAACTGTATCAACACTTGGGGCTGAGACGCGTAGCATGTTCTTAAAAGAAAAGCACCAGTGGTTGTACTTATATTTATTTCATTGTAACTACTTAATTTCATTTTATTATAACAACACTTTTATTTTATTTAATTGTAACAGTGCCTTATTTAACTTTATTAGAACAGTCCTGTATTTAACTTTATTAGAACAGTCCTGTATTTAACTTTATTATAACAGTACTTTAATTAACTTAATTATAACAGTCCTGTCTTTAACTTTACAATAACAGTACCTTATTTAATTAATTATAACAGTCCTGTCTTTAACTTTATTAAAACATTACCGTATTTAACTTTATTATAACAGTCCTGTCTTTTCTTTATTATAAGAGTACCTTGTTTATTTTAGTTATAACAGTACCGTTTTTAAGTTTATTTTAACAGTGCCTTATTTAAGTTTATTATAACAGTCCTGTCTTTATCTTTATTTTAAGAGTACCTCATTTAACTTTATTATAACAGTACCATATTTAACTTTATTATAACAGTACCATATTTAACTTAATTATAACAGTACCGTATTTAACTTTATTTTAACAGTATTGTATTTAAGTTTATTATAAAAGTACTGTATTTAAGTTTATTTTACAGTACCATATTAACTTTATTATAACAGTCCTGTCTTTTACTTTACTGTAACAGTACTGTATTTAACTTAATTATAACGGTACCGTAATTAACTTAATTATAACAGTATCGTATTTAACTTTAGAATAACAGTACCTTATTTGATTAATTATAACACTCCTGTATTTACCTTTTTTATAACAGTACCTTATTTACCTTCCTGCCTTTAACTTAATTACAATAGAACCTTATTTGCTTAACTTTATTATAACAGTATTTTATTTAACTTTATTATAACACTACTTCATTTAGATATATTATAACACTGCTTTATTTTTTATATCATAGCAGTATTCTTTTTAATAATCAAGTATTTTAGTAATATACAGTGGCTTAGAGGAGATTTCAACATATATATCATTTATTGCAATATAATATAAAAATCTAGCTACAGCTACAAAAAACAACTACATTTTATTTTTTGAAATAAGAATAATGCTGTACTGTTGACTCAAGGAGAGTTTCTTTTTCTCCACTCTCAGAAAGCTGCACACTTGTTAATGTGTCCCATGAATAGGTTTACTTGCATTGTTGAATCTCAAGTGGAGACACCTCTGTTGTCAAGTGTAAAAAAACAAAACAACAGGGTTAAAAACAACAATGGCACCATCTATCAATGGGCCACCATGAGGAGTCAAAACCATCTTCAGAAGCCAAAGAAACAACATGCTCAATACTCATCAGTTACTGAAAGGTCTTTTCTTACATCTGGTGGAGACGCTACAGCTACTCTTACTTTAAAGGAAGCTAATTTAAACACCAAACACCTAAAAATGTTTTTGTACACACATTACTGCTTTTGATTAATCTAAAGAAATGGCATCTACTAAAACACAAGTTAATCTTCGGGATTCAAGGACCCTGTTTAGCTCAAAATAACTTTAGGCTGTTTAGAAAAGCACCCTGTCTGTTGCCTCAAGGAGATAAGGCGGAGTACACTAAAGAAGATAAGGGAATTAGGCTTTCAGACACATTTTTTTTTTGAAAATATTTTCTTGTAAACGTTTAATTCTCAGTGCATGTGTAGGAAGAGTGTAGTTTTTTGAATGAAATATATTAGTGAAAGGCACTCTTGCGCTTCAGCCAAAAATAAAACTGGAAATATACTGAAATATATTAGTGTGCTGTGTTGGGTACTGCTGCCAAGATAATACATATACAATCTTCTGTCAGGCTGTCTTTCATTACAAATTGGCTTGCAGCCAGTTAAGGAAAAAAAAAGAAAAGCCTCTGTAGTCACTTTAAATTATAGTGTAGTGTAGCCATAAAAATGTGTGGCTCTAATGATATTCCATCATTGGCTCTAAATTCATTACCACACCCGAAGCCAAACACTATATAATCCCAAAACCACTGTTTGCTTGCATTTCAACATACACACAGAAATGTTATTGTAATGATTATAATATACATTTAATCTGTGAAGGGAAGGAAGTAGTTGGCTTTGTAAACAACACTATTAGAATAAAAATAAAAGTATCACACTCGGCCTGTTTGCATTCGTAAAAAAGTGAGGTATGGATATGTGCATCAAGCATTATAGTGCTTCCCTCTCTAGCAGATGTCACATAAATGGACCCTGCTGACTAAAAGAGTAACTAAGGTAGCCTGGGCCCTATTTCTCCATGTCTTTGTGATTAAAAGACTTATGGGAACAAAAATGTTTTAAATTGGTCCAGTAGCAGCTACGAAAACAGGCTGTAATGTAACCACTTGGGGCATACCGTCAATTTGCGCCCACTAAAAGTGCTCCTTTTTGCCACTGACGGACTTAGATTATTATTCTAGGTACAGAAACATTATGGAAAGGATCCCTACAGGGATAAACCTTTTTGTTACAGAGCAAGATCCTTTTTGTTTAACTTGTTTAACAGCCCTGAAATCCCTGTCCCCAATCCCACCAGACTCCACTAAAAAATACAATTATTCTATCATAGTAATACACACTTCATTCAGAGTCAACAGAAACAAAATAAAACTCACAAAAACTGTCCTGGTTTGTTTTTCTACTGTTCCCAAAATCACCAACTCTGCCTTGGTTGAAGTAAACCCTTAATTCCCCCGGTTAGATGTGAAAATATGCTGGCCATACACGTGGTAAAATTACAGTTTATTTGAATGGAGTCTGGTGGGTTTGGTAGTCGCCAGGCTGTTTCTAGGTAAACAAAGAGGATCTTACTCAAAACAAAAAGGTTTATGTAAGTAGGATCCAGACACTTATAACAACAATCTGAGCCTGTCGGTGGCAAAAAACACACTTTCAGTGGACTTAAATTGACGATGCACAAATGCCCTGAGTGGTTTCATTGCAGCCTGTTGAGCTCAAAATCTTGAATGAGTGACACATGAGCAAAACTTTTCCTCTTTTACCATCTCACCTCTGGCTGGATCAATGTGATTCAACCCTCCCCTCTCCACACTTCCCCTCCAGAGTAATAACAGTGATCTCTTCCTCCACTCAATACCCTAATTCCTGTGTAGCCCACCCCTTTAGTGTCTCCAGAGCTCCCCTGAAGGGAGGTGATAATATCCCCTCCAGTTAAAGACTAGTGCCTTGGATAAAAATTAAATGATTATTGGAACTTGGCGCATGGATTGCCACAGGGATGTTGATGGGGTTTCTTGGTCATTTAGGATGATCATATTGCTCCCTAGCCGCCAACAAGTAGATGGTTACTTATGACTCATTTTACTGGTCAATGAATTCCAGTCCTTTTGCCTTTTTGTGATGGCGAGTTCGTCTGCACAAAGGAACAATTCATCTTTGGCCATTGTGAAGTAATGATGCTCAGTTAAATCACTTTTTTACTCGATTCTTATGGATTATCTTGAAATTCAACTGCTAAAATTCTAAAATTTTGATTAAATAATTTTGATGGGACGCTGGAAATAGGGATGTGCATGATGACCAGAGCTACTAGTTGGTCAAACTTATTATTAAGTTATATTTATGTTTTAATGTCTGGCTGCCAGTCAGTAGCGTAGTTAGCCTGTATTAGCTTGAAAGGGCTGGCTTGGCTTTTTTATTAAATTACATGAACATCATTGTCATCCTGCACCAAACCATGTTCAAACTCTACAATGGAAATAAAAGGTGAATAATCAAATATTTGTATTGAACAGTCAAATCATTTGGCTATTAGCCCACCTCAGAATATCCCTAACTGGGAACACCCTGAAGCCCCCCTGGAGCCACCTGCCCCCCATGTTGGGAACCATTGATGTAGATGCACTCAAATGAAGCAGACATGTGTCTCTGTAGTGTGTATGTGTTTTCCGATCAGCACAGGTTGTGTGTTAAGTCTTTGAGTACAGTGTGTGTCTATGCGCAGGTGTGTGTTTTCACCGCCGCAGTGCATCTCCTCCTGGCTAACCAAGCATAGCGCCGAGGAAGGGCTGGCTTCCATCCCCCTTCATCCATCCATCTCCTCCTCCCCTTTTCTCTCTCTCTCTCCCCCCCTCACCTCTGCCAAGCTTGGTTTACTGTGCGGCAGAGCGCTCCGGCAGGCAGACCTCTCCAGGATGTGACCTCATAAAAGGGCGCAGAGTGAATGTAATGAACTCTCAGCCCATTACACTGATCTGAGCACATTTGACATGTCTTCAGGGAGCCAGAGATAGGCTCACAGTCAGAGAGGAGAGAGGCAGAAGGGATGGAGGGGAGGGTGCGGTGGGGTGGTGATGGGGGAAAACGGTAAACCATTTCCATAATTGTGCTGAATTTGATCTCCACAACTGGCCTCAGGTCTTAGGAGAGTGTGTGTAGCAAGAAATGCAGAAATGAAAGGGAGAACGAGTGGGGTTGAATTTAATTAAGGTTAATATGATCGGCCATAGCTGGGTGTTGTTGTGTACCGCAACATAAATAACCTTTTGTTCTTCCCTCTGTGGGGTTGTTTTTGCTGAGGTTGTATGTTCTGGAGGCTTGGGTGAAACTTTACTCTGAGGGATGTCCAGGATACACTGTGTCTAGACAACATGTTTCATGCTTTATCTTTTTCCAGTATTTAGGTTCTGAATGCCCAGAGGGTTCATATGTCCGGGTAAAGAATCATAAATAGAGGGTGAGACATTAATAATTTTTGACCGGGCAAGAAATCTGATTGCCAGAAGTCAATTTTTACTGGCCCCTACACCAGTTGCTTTGTCAGCAATTATCAAATAATGTAACTGCCTTTGAAAAACAACCCCATTTTATCCACGTTGCTCCCAAACTTGCGGCAAACTGCACAATACATTTTCGCCCACATTCTCTAACGCCACCCAGCTGAACTGTCTTATTTCAGGATAATTGAGACGCTTGCTTGCGCTTTGACTCATGAACTTTGTCTTTACTTGCTGCCATTTTCTCAGATGTGCCTGATCAGAACTGATCTTGACCAACTCTGATGCCGCAACAGAGATGATAAGAAAGCAACATGGCTCACTCTTAAGCTACTTCAATCATCAGCTCTGGAAAAAACAGTGTGCTTAATTCTTTTTTTTCCCACCCCGTTTCTGATTGGGTGAGCGAGTTGCTAGAATTATTAGCCTGACGTGGCATTTTGTTTGACCCGGACAATCGGGCAATTCTTGTTTTTGAGCCCTGAAGTACTAAACTCCTCAAGGCTCCAAAGGGCTGTCCACACGAAGGACAGTAACAACAACCATAACTAGAATGATGTGAGCATCCATACTGATAAACAATAATGTTATGGAAACAGTGGGTCAAGAAATCACTGTGTGCTCCAGCTGTGTTTCCCTGCAAGTTTTAACTGAATTAATTGGCCGTCAGTGTTTTTATTGTTAATCAAAACACTCTGAAAGACATTCTAAAGATATTGTTCACCGCTGTCTTCATTATGGTTGTCTGAAATACAACAAAAGAGCAACTGGTTTGTCTCTTTTCAGTGCAGCCAAACAAGCTCACCTTGTTTTAGTACTTTTCCACACATCAGCAGGACATAGTAAAGTTGGATACCTTTGCAGAGGAGTTAAATGTGTGCAGCCAGTTGCCTGCGGCTCCTTATCTAACAGCTCCCTCTTGTTTGATTACTTCGTTGCAAAATTAAACGATCTGCTGACCAAAAAAAAGCCATTTGATGCATTTTTGTTGAACGATCGCACTCAATGCAATAAGTAGTGACTTATCCATTGTTTCCCGTGCCTCCTTCACAATAAAAGCCACCCTGCGTTTTGCCAGTTGAATGCTTTTTATATGAAGCAGTGTTAGTTGGAGGTAATTGGTTTGCATTAATGATAACACTTTGATCCGGTGCTCAGAGAGTGAACTGTAAACATTGAGGCTGATATCAATGAGATACAGCTGGATTGTTCCCCTGTGAGTCTCCCGTGCTTAGATTGGCAGTCTAAATCCAGTGAAGGAATGGTGGACTCCGCCACCACCAATAAAAACGGCTATACAGAGGTAATTACTAAATATATTGACTGGGTATAGCAGATAAAATGCTGACCTTAAATAGGATCAAAAAGTGGGGTGTGATTTCATGACAGTCTAAGGGTTGGAAGATTTCAGAGGTGAATCACTGCTAATGCGTCTCATCTTCCTTTTCCTACTCTTTCTTTCCGTCGTCTCCCGCCATTTTCCCATCCTGGAAGCTGCTCTTTGGTCAAGCCGCAGGATCAATACCTTGGGACAGAGGCCATCCAGTCTAGTAATGACACACTAGAAAAGCACGGCAGAGTGGGATGTTAACTGATGCTCATTCACACACCTACCCACCCAGCCAGTCTGTTCATGGGGCCATTTATAGTCCTCCCCATGTTCATATGTGTGATGCATGCAGAGAAAAAGAATGGACGCATAACAAGCTGACAGGTTGTGTCTCCGTGTGTCTGCAGAGTTGATATGCATATGGTTTCTGCGCTCATATGTATGTATGCATTATGCATGTTGGTCTGTGTTACGATCTGCATTCTCTGATGGATGTAGGTCTGTTCTGTAAGCAGACTGATGGGCTCGCTGTGTGACTCTCATATGTCTGTGCAGTCAAGTGTGTTTGCAGAGGAGTGGCCCTTTTTATAAGCCTCTGTTTATGGGCTCTGAGAGGCCACCGCTTGCCAATAATTGGCGTCTGGATTGCTCTGTAAGTATTTGGCGAGTCAGCCGGGACCGGCTGGGTCCAGCAGTGCTTTGGAAAGGTCAGAATGCTGCTGGTTCGGCCGGAGATGGCAGAAAAATGGAAGGAAGCATATGGGAGAAGAAATAAGGAAGAGATGATGATAATAAGACAAGTGAGATTTTTCAATATATAAAAGGAAGGTGTGAATTGAAGGACAGAAGAAAGGACTAATGAAGAAAGGAGGAGGATGATTAGGGGAAGGACAAGGATTCGTAGGGATGGAAAGTAAAGAAAAGAGGTGTAGAGTGAAAGGGTAGAAGTGAAGTTGAAGGGGAGAGAAAAGAAGGGATGGAAGAAGGAGAAAGAAAAGACTTTGGGATAAAAGGGTTTTTTTCCTTTTTGTGTCAGTGAGAGGTAAAGAGCCTGGACACCAAAGCAAGTCTCATTCCTGTGGCTTAAAAAATGTTTAACAATTTCTAAGTGATGTTTGTGATATAGTGATTTTATACATCCCGCGTGGAGCAAGCTGCGGTACACTGAGAATAATCGATGTGTCGCCCACTCCTAAAGGAGAGAGCAGGAGGGAAATTATACAGAGGTGAAGGAGAGAAATCATGAGGATTTGTCAAGTCAATTTTATTTATATAACCCAATATCAGAAATTTCTCAAGGGGCTTTACAATCTGTGCAGCATACAGCACAGTCTATCCTTAGGCCCTGTGATTCAGACAAGGAGATATGTATTGTCTTGAGAATGATGCAGGGCTGAAGATTTTCTTATGTTGACAAACATTGTCTTACATTTCTCTCCTCTCTTCTCCTCCCCACCGTTTCCTTCTCACTAGTGATCCTGAGTCCTTTTGGCCTGAACGGGACACTGACTGGCCAATCGTTCAAGATGTCAGACCCACCCACCCAGAAGCTGATCGAGGAGTGGAACCAGTTCTATCCCATCAGCCCTAGCGCCAAGGAGGGTGTGTCGGAGGACAAGGCGGAGGACATGGACTGGGAGGATGACTCTCTGGCCTCTGTGGAGGTCCTCGTAGGTCAGTGTTTGATTCTTTTGTGAGCTGACCTGTTTGAAATCTAGATCCGTCTGCTTTGATTCTTAAACATCTCTGCTCTGTGTGTACAGGTGGTGTGCGGATGGTGTACCCAGCCTGCCTGGTGCTGGTGCCCCAGTCAGACATCCCTGTTGTGGCCCCTGTGGGGTCCTCCCACTGCACTGCCGTCTACTCGGGTGGCCACCAAGTGCCTGCTTCCCAGCGAGAGCCCGCCATGTCTTTGGTGACCCTCACCCCTCCCACATCGCCCGAGGAGGCACAAACAGGTACTGGTGTAAATACAATGTAAATGTATATGACAGGACTATTCATGAATCAATATCGGATCATTCAAATGAAGATCAAGTCAAAAAAGTTAACCTTGATCTTCCCCTCCCCAGTGGACTCCCACTCAGCCCAGAAGTGGGTTAAGATGCCTTCATCATCTGATGCGTTCAGCGTGGACAGAACGAGTCACCACGGAGGCAAGATTCCACGCCGGCTCGCCAGTCAGGTGGTGGAGCGCGTCTGGCAAGAGTGCAATATCAACCGAGCCCAGAACAAGTAAGTCATTTTTCTATGTCTCTTAAAAAATGTAGCACAGATTAATCGGCCATGCTGTAAATGAATATTGAACCCCAACCAAAGAATTTGTTTGTGTTGGGCAGCTGTAGAATAAAAAGCTGTGAAAGTACCCTGTATCTGAGAAAGCACCTGAAAGTGAATGAGAAACAATCCCTCTAACATGTGCTTAAAACGTGTCTTCTCTAGCCAGCAGTCAAAGACTTGTTGCTTCATGAGTGGTAAAAGAGTCATTGGACATTGGGCCATTGTACAAGGCCGTAACAAATGGATCTCTATCAGTGGTTGAGAGTTTGAAAAAATTGTGTGGTATCCTTTTACTTTTATGTAAATTGAGCCCAAAGGCATTTAAGCAAGGTAACAAAAAACCTCTATAGGAGTGTATAGTCATCTGTCTTCCTACTTATCTGCTCTGTAAAATCACCCACAGTGTGTTCAAACCATTTGCTGACTCTCAGTAGAGAGAACTGGTCAGCCTCTCCTGACGGTACTTGTTTTTTTTATGAGCACTCACAACTTATTGGTGTAACAAGCTGAGTAAAGAAGAGGTTGTGCGCCAGTGTTCAAGCACTCTTGGAAAGTTGGAAATCTCATTTGCGGTTTAAAACAATACAATTAACCCAACTGCACAAGCTGAGAGGCCATGCCTGGTTAATTTCTCTGAATAAACTTTGAGTGAGGTGTGTTTAGCAGAAAACGGAGGTTGGTCAGGACTTGAATGTACCCTGATGGTGTCAAGGTACTTCTTTCTCCAACCCGTGTGTCTGACTACACTGTTGCCTTTTGGTGTTATTTTTTTTGCGCTTTCTGACTGCACATCTGTTATATACACACTACACTGATGTCTTAAGTAGGGCTGCCTCTGACTAAGAATTATCCCAGTCAAACAATAGTCATCATTTAGGGCCATTAGTCGACGAGTCGCCCGCTTGTTTATGATATTAATTTAATTCTTAAATGATATATTTTGGGCGGGGCCACACAATGGTTTGAGTTGAAGGTGTGAGAAAGAATAGTATCAGTAACATTGTTAACACTGTGCTACATTACAGAGAAATACAAAACCGTACTAATGAGCCTTCATTAATATAGGCCTATATTTTATCTACAAGTGCACGTCACACACTGAGCGAGCCGCCTGTTAATGACGCTGTGGGCTAATGGGCATGTAGCTACTTCCATGTTTCAGATGATACGTCATGTTTGTAGTCGACCAATGAAGATGAGTTTACATATCACCTTGGGTTCGTCCTTCACCTTCTCAAAATGATCCCACACTTTGGATTTCCTGCCCGACACGTTATTAACTAGCCTGTGGAATAACCGCAGGTACCAGCCCTGGAAATTAACCTGACTCCTGTCTGACTGCTGAGTGTGGCCACTTCCTGTGTGTGTCCTTTCAAATTAAATTCCCACATGGTCCAGTCATATAGGTTTTTAATTATTTTGAAAATACGCAGCTCCTAATAGTTTCACTTTTTGACATTTTTTAGACCTAATGATAATTCTAGAAAATAACCTATAGATGCAGTGGATACATAAACCATATGAAAATACCAGAAAACCTTAGATGTAAATAATAATCTCTAGTAATTAAAGTGAGCGTTAGCATGCAGTTTTGTCACATGGTCTGTTGTATTATTCACCATCAGTGAATCTGACACATTGGGAGCAACCCGGGATCTGTTGCCCCTTGACCAAGCACAGTGTCGGCTGGAGTTAGCTGTTGGGCTTGTCAGCCAAAATATTATTGCTCCAAGCAGGGCGATGAAATCAGCCTCAGCACAAAGCTCTGACCATTTGTCACTGTACACCAAAGGAACATCAGAACCGTGCACTCTTTTAGAATATTGTGTCACAAATTAAGATTTGTGTGTAAAAAAAATTATATGAAAAAAATAGGATGGGTCTGATCACATGAATACATAAAAAGCAACTGAGATACTTCTGGTTGAAATTAGCCATTAGTAATATTGTGTTTGAATTTTTTTATTTCCCCCTCTCCCCAGGCGGAAGTTCTCAGCCGCAACCAACGGTACCTGTGAGGAAGAACTGGCTGACAAAGTCGGAGCCTGGGATTTTGTGGAGCATTCACAGAGGTCATACTGTAGCTGTTCCAGGTTAGTCACTTCCCATGTGGACACGCAGCATGTTCAGGTATTCCTCATGTATGTGTGCTCAAAGACATTTCAAAGAGGTTATACAGAGTCCATGGAGCTTTGAACAGCGGCACAGAGGGCCGTAGTCAGCAAAATATCTGCAAGTTATATCCACGTCTAGACTTTGACAAGCATATTATTCTTCATATTTTTCAATTTATCACTATTTTGTGTAAGTGACAGCCTTGCCGGGGCCGAAACCTCCGCTGGGCCGTGTGTTTCTGTAAGTCAGACATTTTTATTCCTGCACTGATGGGAATAATTCGAAGGAGAAAGAATAGCTTGACCTCTGATGGAGCACTTAAGGGATACTGGGGTGGTATAACCAAGCGTGTGTGTTGCGCGCTCTTAACGTTGACAAATTAGCTCAGAAGATGTCGAATGAGTTCATATGTGTTTGTTTAAAAGTCACTGTTGTTTTTGTCTACTAGGACATATAGGCACAGTTACAGCTGATGTATATTGTCAGGATATAGGGGCTGCACACATGCTATGTCTTTAAAACGCAAGGTTGGGCGCTGGGTATTACTGCCTACTCTGTGCCAACTTTCAAGAGTGCAGCGGCAGTTTGCTAAGATTGCTAAGCATTCTCCACAAGCACCATATCACAACCTATTTACCTGAAATCCTGAGTGCAACAGCTTCTTTTCTGTATTTACCACAGTGATATTTACAGATGAAGAGGAAGATGTCTGTTGGCTGTGATTGGTTGGTTCTTGTCACATGACATGCGGTGCCTGCTGCTACGTTCCAAAAGTTGAACCCAGTTTATCTCATGGTGCCGCTGTTGCTGTTGTTTTGGCTATAAAAGAATAAAACAACACATGAATAAATGTAAATTATCGCAACAGGTTAAGTACAGGGAAGGTTTTGCTCATTTTAAGGTTCTTTTATTTAAGCTCCCCTCCTGAAATAGCCCAGTCTTCTCTGATTGGTCAGTGTTTCCAGGTTATCTGTATCTTGGCATCTCTCCACTGTCCTTCCAGGTGAAGAATAACTAACGCAGTATTGCGACACTTTCTACCTTGAAAAATCACCAATAAAAGTTTCTAAACACAATCTGACATGTTCCAGCTGGAATATGATCTGAAATCGGAGAGAAATTAACAACATCAGCAACCAAGACCACGTTTCCCCGATGTTAGCGTGTAGCAGTGTAGGCTACGCACTATACACACTTGCAGTAGTGTGCCTGGAACAGATGACCATATAAAGAAATCTGTCACACTGTAGCCAGAGTAGAAATTGGAAACAGAAAAAGTGTTCAGAGCGGTCTGAAGCCTGAGGTGTTTGCCCACAGGGATTTACCAGAACAACACATCTGGTTTTTTAGCCTAAGATTGTTGAAACAGAGCAGCTAATATTTCCGTAACGACACCAACAAGTTGTTGGAGTGAGATGCCCGGCCAGGTTTGTCCTGTTTCCTGGGTATCTTATCCCATATTGGCGTTGTTTGCATGTGACATGTGCTTTGTCTGTTGCGTTCAGTCTTTTCTCAGAAATCCAAAATACTTCCACACTGTTGATTTATTCCTGAGAGGGGAGTAAATATCCTCATCTTCTTCTCCTTGGCTGCTTGCCATTATCTGCCTGGCACTGTTTCACGGCGACACAGACGTGCCATGGGAATTTCAAAATAAAGACCTATCTTACAAGATGATGGAATGGATCGATGTTTTCCCTTTGCATCGATGATATTTGATGATTGATCATTGAATTGATAGACTGCTCCAGATCATGGATCATTACACCCTTCCTAAGAATACACACACTCATCATATGCAGGGATATGTTTTGTTGTCTGTTAGTGTTCCTGATTTTCTGCACACCTGTGTTTTCTAAATCCAGCCCCATGAAAAGCTTAATTTCAGTAGTATCTTCTTGTTCATCACATTTTGATTTAATGATTTTTAATGTCTTTGGGGCCTCGTTCTTGAATGAAACGGCAAAGCAGCTGTCCCCTGCATCCTTCAGTTTTCAGCTTATCATCAGTCCCGGCCAGCCACAGTCGCAACCAGCTGCTTTACTCACAAGGGTACATGTAAACACAAGCTTATGCCATCCACTGCAGAAGGCAGGTCCAATCAGTGAGCTGGATGCCTGTATGCTTCACTGGCCTCCACAGGGGGAGCCTGAACCAATCTCATAGATTGAATAAGAAAATTCAGATTCATGGTTAATGAGCGAGCACTATCTAAACTGAATTTTGTGTGTTTTGATTGGTTTATACCTTGCAAGTTTGGGCATACCTCCACTGGGGAATCCTTTGCGCTAGGCTTTTTTTTTTTTCCTCTCCACTTAGGGAGAGGAGAGTCGGCTTGGGCCGCAGACAAGAGCAGAGTGGATTGGGCCAGTCAGCTGGAGCATGTTAATTTGTTGGAAGCCACCCAGCACTTTAGCGACACAGATATGGGAAGCTCTGTGCGTTGCCAGTTTTAATGGCCATTAGCTGTGTTTTGTAGATGGAAGGCTTCCGTGTGTCTGCTTATCTTGACATCTAATTGTCAGCACACGCGAGTGCCCCGGCCATTAAAGAGACACAGCTTCCTCGTCAACACCCTAATGTATAACCGCAGCAGTGGGCTGAGTGGTGACATAGCAATTGAGAGGCTAAAGACACACTGATGCAGACAGTGGTAGTGGTAAGGAAAGGTGAGTGAAATGGCCTCGTGGTTTCAGAGCAGGTAGTCCACAGGGCAACCGAAGATCCTGATGGCCACGGTGAAGCCTTGGTATGTTGTTTTCTGGTGTAATGCATCATTTGATCAGCTTCATTTGAGCTAGTCAAATAGACAATAGAGCTAAATGTGAGATATTATTTCTTTTCTACTGTCAGCATTTGGGTGATTGGGTGACATTTTGTTTGAGTCTGAGTGCGAATAATACCAGAAACCATGTGCATGTACATTTGTGGATTAGATGTGGAGTCTTAGACTTAACTTAATCGTCTGAAGGTACTGTAGTGTTTGTTTTTTTCCATAATTGATTTGAGGTGAATTAGTGAGGCTGCCACGTTTCAGGTGAGAGGAATTGAGTTAATTGTTGTTTTTCTTGAAGACACAGATGTGAGGGTTTAGAGGGAGAGTTTACATAAGCTGCACAAGATCTCTGCGCATCATGAAAATAAATAATTCACATTACACATCGTCATGGTTTGATAGATTATCTCTGTCTCTGCTGCCGTTTTGCTCAGTGTCACTGGTGCCTCTCAGTCTCACCATGTTTCCCTGTTTGTCTTCTTCCCCTGCAGATACAAATCAGTGAAGCAGCGAACAGGCAGCACCCCAGGCCAAACTCAGTCAGCGGGCCAGCCCTCCCAGCCTCCTACCAAGCACAAAGCTGGGGGAGAGAAGCCAGAGAAAGGTGACAAGCAGCAGAAAAGACCTCAGACGCCCTTCCACCATCGCAGCCTGACCAGCGATGAGGCTTCAATAGAGGCCGAGGCAACAGCTGGCCAGAGGTTAGCCATGAGGGGCCAGGATGGAGGAAGATTCTCTAGTATACGCTCTACAGATGTGTCCGGCATCCAAAAGGCCCCTCAGCTCCACAGCGGGGTCAGCGCTGGGCCGTCGGAACAGGCCAACTCCCCCCAACCCCCACCACTCAGCCCCCACCCCTGCGAGCGCGGCGAGGACTCAGGGGAGGGCATGAAGAACCCTTCAACCCCCAACAGCCAACACTTTTACCAGCCGCCCCCAGAGCCCTGCCTGGTCGGGGTGAAGGGTGGCGGTGAGGAACCTGGAGGGCCAGAGGGTCTGAATCAGCACTTCCACTCCCATCATCACCCCCACTCCCACCCCGGGGCTTCGACCTACTCTGAGCCTCCTGAGCCCACCGTGTACGTGGGCGCAGCGGTCAACCTTGAGGAGGACAGCTCCCACGCACCGTGGAGATTATTCAATCTACCCCGCAGGAAAGAAGCCGAGCTGCCCACGCCACTGCTGCCAGGGGACAAGCTGAGGGACGAGGCCTCGGCATCGCAGGACAACCTGGTGTCGGTCACGGAGTGAGTGACATCTGCCAATTAACAGTCACTGTTCAATGCCCTCTGTGTCACACACATGCAGGGCGATAAAGGCTTCAGCCATTCATAGATTGACTAAGCAGTTAGGCACCCAAGCCCTCCATTTCCCACCTTTTCCCCTGGTACAGAGTGGCCCCAGGCTGCTGTGGAGCACTCTCAATAGTCTAGAAAAAATTGTTTTCAAAGAGTAATGATACAAAACCCACCTTCTTCCTCTTTCTCATTCTCTGGCTCTCAGATTCCCTCTCCCTCATCCCTCAGCTTCAGAATGTTCGCTATGGCGCTTAGCTGCATACAGCATGTTAATCTCTTGCTATGTGCCCTTTTGACATCATACATCACCAATGTGCAGGGCCAGCACAACTCATCGATTCCTACACGCATACACACACACACACACACACACACACATGCACATACCAGAGCTCGGACAGAGGAAGAGTAATGGTAGGGTTAGATAAAGTTAAACCTCTGCTGTTGTAATACAGTTGAAGGTGAAAGAAATACTGTCTGCGGGCTATCAGTTTGGAAGGCGCTGGAGGGAGACTTACACCAAGAAGAAGCTCAGGATTCCTACAGAGTAGGGACAAGTATGGAATTTGATTCTAGCAATTTTCCAGGTCAGGATAAGTATGGGGAAACAAATAAAGGGAGCGGGGAAGCCTATCCTAGCTGACATTGGCCGAGAGGCAGGATACATCCTTGACGGGTCACCAAATTATCACAGGGCCGACACAGAGAGACAGCCACGGGTAATTTAGACTCACCAGTTAACCTAACCTGCATGTCTTTTGACTGTGGGAGGAAGCCGGAGAACCAGCAGAAATCCCACAGGGGAAAACATGCAAACTCCACACAGAGGGACCCCAGTGGCCGGAGGGTTCTCTGGCGTCCTCCCACAGTCCAAAGACATGCAGGTTAGGGGGCGGCATGGTGGTGCAGTCGTTAACACCGTCACCTCACAGCAAGAGGGTTTTCTAAAATATAAAATTCAGAATTTCAGAAAATAATATAATTATAAAAGCATTTTGAGCAGGTAGCCAGCACGGCCAAAATGAGCTTGATGTCGTCGAAAGCAAGGCAAGAAGTGTTACGTGTGACTGAACACACATTTCTATCCATATTAATGCTAATATGTTAATGATGCAAATTGCCCGTCATATGTTGTGTGTATACATAGTTAGTATACGACAGTTTCTAAATGCTGCAGGCCCACACAATACAATACTAACATAAAACTTTGGGGCACTCAGTATTTATGGATTCACATTGCTGGATTTGAGGTATAGCGAAGAATTTAGGCTGCAGCAGGTGTAGTTTTGTAGACAGTAAAGTCATCATAGATTTAGATTAAATCTTAGAAAAATGGGACGTTTTTGATACACAAGTGAGGCAGTGACATTCACCATGAAGTGCTGGAAAATATAAAAAAAAAAGATAAGAATTTGTCAAGCGGACAGTCTTTTTTTTTTTTTTTTGGCTTTTTGAAAATGTTGTGGGTAATTTTTAAGTAAAATGGCAGTGAGCCACAGAATCTACTTTCCCACTAGTCTAACAGTAAGAAAACATTCGAAACATTCTGGTGCCAGCTAGCAATTGTAGCCGTGCACATCCCTGTACAATCACGGTGTGAAAAATCTATCTTGAAATCTGAGTCTGTAAAAGTATGGAATTTTAAAAATGGAAAATGTGTAGGAACCCTGAAAGCTGCCAGCAAGGAAAAGGATCACAGATGGACAGAGCGAGGAGGGGTTGTCCAGTGTGAAGGCAGACGGAGTGACCAGCAGGCCGTAGGGTGGCCATAGTGGGAATTATCGGTGGGGTTGTGCAATCCCAAGGGGCCAGCCGCCTGGAATGGCTATTCTAGTGAGCTGTAATCCCTCCAGCCACAGCGCTGAATGGCGGCTAATCTCTGGCCCAGGCCACTGCACACCATCACCTCACATCAGAGCTGGACAGGCATGACGAGAGGACAGAAGCGCAGAGAAATATAGGAGGCGGTGAAGGGGAGGGATCACACATAAGTTAGGTCAGTCCCTCCTCTTCTTGCAGAGCAGCCAGTAGTCTCCGTCTTCTCCCTCCCTCCCTGCCCTGTCACATATAAGGAAGTAGGCCACAGTCATAGCCACATAAGAGATTTTGATGAGCCAAGTCACAGTAACAAGTGTCTGTAAGTGTATGAGCAGTCAGTGCTGCAGTCATCACATCTCCATAAATCTGCTGGAAATGTAATTGTCTGACAACAAACATGATGCAACCAGTTCTGCTGCATGACAGCTGTCAGAGTTGTTTGCAGTCACTGTCATTTCTGTGTCTGCAGATAAACATGGAAGCAGCGACAACATATGATATCGGGCCCAAACAGAGCAGCTGAAACTCTCCTGTTGCTGAAATTTAAAACAGAATAATTTGAAGTAGTTAGCTTTCTGCTCCTCTACTCACATACAACTCTTCTTTTTGACTGTACTTTTGATAAGTCTGCAGTAAATAAAATAGCTTTTGTAGCATGCATTTGAAATAACTATGTGGTGTCTGTTGCCTGTGAATTGTAAATCTCTCTTATGGTCGTCCAGCGCTATCCCAGAGTCCTCACACCTCAGTGTTTCTGTCTTCTCAGGGTGATGTCCACATCCAAATGGCCACTGAAGGTGTCTGAAGAACGCGTCCAGATGTATCGAGCCAGGAGGAACCAGTACCTATCTGCTGCCATAACAGACGGAGATCACGAGCCAGAGGTGGACCCGTATGCCTTCGAGGAAGGAGATGTCAAGTTCACGTTCTCCAACAAGAAGGATAAGGCCGGCGGGGAGCGTGAGCCAGGCAAGAAACACAAGGTAAGACAAGTCGAGGAGTGAGGAACATTTCTGAACTGGAATATCACTCGTCAAAGCCCTGCAGTATTTAAAGGGGACCTATTGTGCTTACGTATGTTCTGTCCTGTACCATGGATGTATGAAGAGAACTGGTTACAGGGATGGACATCCTGTTCATTCGTATGAAAGTTTCTCAGTAACGCAGGAAGCCAAAATGGTGCAACTGCCATGTATCAAAATTACCAGGATGATTTCGGGGATTAACGGCACTACTTCTTCACTGTGCGACCCATAGAGCAGGCGCACAAGAGACTTAAGGCGGCCAAGCGTCTTACTTCTGCCAGCCAAATAACTAAGCTAACTTCTGGTATAGCATTCTGCTAACTTGGTTAGGGATATAATGATTTAATCTTGCAGCTCTTCTAGACTTGCTAAATGACTAAATAGACTGCTAATTACTAAATTGCTAAACTGCTAATGCTAAATTAGCACTTTCTAACTGCTAATCAAACTGCTAAATTGCTAATGGTTAAATTGACTGAACAGATTAAATCCTGATAGTAAAACAAGTCAGTTCGTGAGGACTGTAATGCTCAGAAAAATGTATTTAATGATTTGCAGACATCTCCTTCGCCACATATGTTAATAGGAAAAACCCTTTTTGGGTCACAGAGCATCATGTGACGGACCCTGGAAATTGCAATACTACTGTTTGACCACTACAAAAAAATTTTGGGGTCCTGTCAGATATGAAAGGTTTCAGTGTTGGATTATCATATATATATATATATATATATATATATATATAAACGCTGACCAATCACAACAGACTGGACTTTTTTAGGAGGGGGGCTTAAAGAGCGTCTCAGCCAAGGGTGAATACAGGTGTTTCAGTACAGACAGTTTGAGGAAAATAAAGTGTTTTTCGACCATTAAAGCATGTAAACACATTTTAGTAAAAAGCAAACATACAAACCGAAAAATAGGCATAATGGGTCCTCTTCAATGGATGTATTGTACGTTCCTGTTAAAATGGTCCCTGTTGCTTATTGTTGTTCTGGACGAGAACATCAGAGAGAGGCCAGGTAAAATGCAAGCCCAAGGTCCAACCATTACATTTGCTCCTACATGTGTATTATCAACTAAATGATGTACAGATAAATTGAAAATAGGTTGTTTCCATAACAACAAACTGCAGTACTCTGCTGTATTGGCAAACATTACCTTAGTTCAACTCGAAAACATTTAACTGCATCTCCCACAACATGGGCTCCGCACCAACTTATTACTCTGCTATATGCATCTTATTTATGCACTCAGGTTTTGATGCGCCAACGTATTTAGATGTCTTTATTTCTTGATGCTATTCTCTGAAAACTATCTTTGATTTTAAATGCTGTTTTACAGTTTAACTGACAACTACATTTACATTTGAACATGTCACATGGTGTTCAAGACATCCTTTGTCTTTGGGGCTTCAACTCATGAACAATTTATGATTAAAAACGTCATTTTAGATAGAGCTAGGTGATTAATCACATTATTTTCAATTAGGACTTTGGCTTCTAAGGATCATCAAGATAAAACAGTTATTGTCCGGCATTCTGTGTTTCAATGATGCTCTCGTTTTATCTTCTGTTTTAAATATGGTGCACCCTTCCAAAGCTGTGGTCAGTGTTGCCAACTTGGCGACTTTGTTAATAGATTTAGTGACTTTTTAGACTTTCTAGTGCTATTAAATGTCAATTGCTGTGGATGTTTGATCTTAAAGCATAATAGTAAGCAGAATTAGGCTTGGGCGGTTTGTATTTTTTCATACCTTCCTAACATTTCACTGGGGTATACGGTATTTGAAGGTATTTGTGTAAGCCTACATTCCACAGGCTTTGAATTTTTAACAACTGTAGACTTTCTGAATTCAAGTTTCTTTCTTTGACCGAACTGAGACTAGCTTAATTGCCTTGTTAACTCATCATAGAACAAACTTCATTCAAACTTGACAGGAAGAAAATAAAACTCACCATAACCACCTTAGTTAGTCTTTCCATTGTTCCAACATTTTCATACATATATATTCATACAGCTCTACTACCACTTGTAAGGCTGGTGGTTCCTGTCATAAACTTCAACTTTTCCATTTAACACTCTGCCATTTCTTTATTGTGACTAGTTGACCTGAAAAACAGTCCATGTTGAACTCTGCCTACAAATAAGCCACTCACAGTGCCTTTTCCAAGTTGGCTGCTTTCAATCCAGTTTGCAGCCACACCCCATTGGATTTAATGCAAAAAAAGGCGGTGGCAGCTTAGCGGTGTGAAGCCTCCCTAAAAGGCAGCATGGAGAGAAACCACTTGATTCACGCCCTCCTCACTGGCTGCCCAGGGTAAAAAGGGGACATGAGGGCTGATTTTAAGATCAGGGAGCAGGCGAGGTAGAAAATAGGCCATCAGCATCTTCTGTGATACTGCACTAAAAATAACGCTGCGACCGCTTTCTGCATACATCCGCTTTCACTGCCCAAGTGAACAGGAAGCTATCCCTGAATCTCCATTGTTAGTTGAGCCCAGAGGAACACCAAATACTTACCCTGTCCAATTTCCTTTAAGTTGTTATGATTTTCCTATTTGATCTGCCTTCTTCCTCCATCCACCGTATTTCTGTGCTCTGCCTCTGGGGTTGTTGGCTCGGGCTCCAGACAAGGGCCACCTGTTAGCTGTGGATCGCCCCCAGCATTGAAAGGGAGATTCAGTGTGTGTGTGTGTGTGTGTGTGTGTGTGTGTGTGTGTGTGTGTGTGTGTGTGTGTGTGTATTCCTTGGCTGCATGTTTGCAGCAAGCTTCACAGAGCCTGGAGTCTTAACCACGGCAACAAACCTGGCTCACTGAACCATTAAGCTTAAAAAGAGCACTCAAATATTTTGCTTCTCTTCCATCCCCCCGGTCTATGCTGGAATATAAGGGTGAAGGCAGCTCTCAGTGGAGTGGAGAGTCCCTGAAGAGCAGTCTGTGCAATGGAGCCCTTCCTCTGTCTGCTTTATGTGGTGTGTGTATATCCACCACGTGTGTGTGCTCCTCTCCAAATTTTACTCTAGATTGATAATACCATAGAGGCCCTTCTTCATTCTTGAGCCCTATATGCATGCCACTAGTATTACCGGGGGACCTCCTCTGATTTAGAAATAACCCCCCACGTCTGTGTGGTGCATCTGCACGGGATAAGCGAAGCCTGTATTTAGCTCCTTTCCCACTGGACAGAAAATCCACTTACACCCGTTAACATCTGGCTTTTGTATTTAATGGGAAAGGTTACATTTGGCATTCATTCCCAGCTCAAATGACAGGTATTCATCAGCACCAGCTCCGAGCCCAGACACCCAGACATCTGGGTGGATGTGCTCATTGTATTCCCTTTGCCAACACCGTGCAATGACGGGCCGCCACAAATTTCATCTATCTCCTTTCGAGCAGAACTTGAAAATTGTTCAAAATCAGTTGGCGCCAAGTTTGAGAGAGAGAGACTGAATAAGTAACTGGCCTCCATGTGGCTTCCTACTGTTTGCTAATCTGTTTTTCGGTGCGTCACTGATGTAAAACATGACCCACCAATAAACAGCAGAAAGGTAGCTTTTCTTCTGCAGAGCAGTGTTTACACCTCTGATCTACTGGTGATGGGAAAGGAGTCTATCGCCTAATTTTAACAAGGTTTCCATCATTTAAAAAACGTGCATTTTTGTGCTAATTTGGGTGGGAAAAGGGGTATTTTACTCGGATTTACTGACATTATTTCCTGGATATAATGCACACATCATTTGTAACTCCACTCTACACAACACAGAAACACCTCACAGCACTACTAGCTGTGATGTACAGTGTTAACTTCCTTTTCCTCTTTTAATGTGGGCTAAAGAAACAGAAGTGATTCTACCACACATTGACACATCATCCATCTCATCATCTTTAGAGGTTTCACTCTTCTGTTTGATTTGAGCTTGCTTTTTCTGCGAACAAATCCCTATGCTGTGTAGCGAGATGCAATCCAGAATTGAATTTAAAATCCTACTGTTAACTTATAAAGCTCTAAATGGTCAAGCTCTGTCATATCTTAGAGAGCTCATAGTGCCATATTATCCCACCAGAACTCTGCGCTCTGAGAACGCAGGGTTACTCGTGGTCCCTAAAGTCTCCAAAAGTA